>NC_086318.1:40881459-41181459 GCF_036172605.1 Pelobates fuscus | reverse complement strand
AATATTAAGCTATAGTGGTTCTGGTGACTATAGTTGTTTTTTTTGGAAAACCTTGCTCCCAACTTTTTTAGCTGGCTCCTAGATCGCAAACAAATTTGTCAAGCCCTGCAACAAGCAGGTTTGAACTTTGAGGGATTATTGAGTTGGTGGAGAAGCAAAGCAGATACTCTGAGAGGAACACAATGAAAGGAAGGAACGGTTTGGACAAGGCTGGCCTGTTCTGGCTGCTGCAGAGAAGGAAAGAACCTGCATCAAGGAACATGACCAGAGCGAGGAAGGCAGGTTGACCTATGGATGAAATTTCACTTTTCCTTATAATGTTAAAATTCCTAATTGTGTGTGTGTGAAATTAAACTTCATTCTTATTCTTTACATAGCTGGAAAAGTATAATCAAAATGCCGAAACTATTTAAGGAAAAGAAATCATCAGGGGCAGTGTTCAGACAAAGACGAGCAGAAAAAGAGAAAGCTGGGAAGCGGATGTCTGAAGCTTTAAAGGAGTACTTGACTTCTCACAAAAGGAGAAAGCAAGATACTGCTGCATCAGAACCAGTTTTCAATGTTGCAAGCGAACCCGTGCTAATCGATATCGATGAATCTTCATCATCATCATTCAAACAGCCCATCACAGTCCAAGAGGCTGTTAAGGTAGATGATGCAATTACTGGAAAAATACCAGAACAACAAGATGATGAGCAACCTTCCACATTATCACACTCTGTCTACCTTGAGAAGACTATTGACCCATAAGAATCAAATGACGAAGAAGAAGAAAGCGAGGAACTGCAGCAGGAGGAACAATCTACTTCTTTGGCAATACTGGATTTGTCTGATCCAGCTAATTGGCCAGCTGTTCTCACCACCTCACTAAGGGATGCTCTTGTCAGGATAGGTCCTGCAAAGCAAAAAACTAATTTAATTTTCCCCAAAGATGTGGCGAATAGACGTTTCACTAAAGCAAATTACAAGCGACGGCTGCCAAACGGAGAAGAAACCTTTAGAAACTGGCTGGTTTATTCTGTCAAATTGAACAAAGTATTTTGCTTTTGTTGTAAGCTATTTGCAACTAAAGTCACTACAAGTTTGACACGTGGAGGTTATGATGACTGGAAAAACTTATCTCAAAATCTTTCCATTCATGAAAAGTCTAACTCTCATCTTGTCGCTGTAAGAGACTGGAATGAACTCTCGAGAAGATTTGGTTGTGGAAAAACAATAGATGCAGCTTCCCAGAGATTGTTGGCAACTGAAACACAACATTGGCAAGATGGTGTTAAGCGCCTTATAGGCATAGTAAAATATCTTGGTCGCCAGTGTTTGGCTTTCCGAGGTAGCAGAGATACATTATACAGTGACAATAATGGGAATTATCTGCAACTTGTGGAAATGCTGGCCACATTCGACACCGTTATGCAGGAACATTTGAAAAGAATAAAAAATAAGGACATTTTCCAACATTATTTGGGGAAAGACATTCAAAACGAACTCATCAGCCTTATAGCGAAAGAAATCATAAAACACATTCTGCAGTTGTTGAAAAATGCAAAGTATTATTCTATAATACTTGATTGCACACCAGACATTACATTAATTGAACAAATGACTATAATTGTTCGATTTGTGTCCATCAAGGAAGGCAAGTTTCCAACTGCTGAACCAGAGATCTGTATTGAAGAAAAATTTCTAGGTTTTATCCAAATCCAAAGTTCAACTGGGGAAGGTTTAACTGAGGCAATTTTGTCTGAACTTGAAAAATGTAAGATCCCAGTTGGTGATATGAGAGGACAAGGATACGATAATGGATCCAATATGAAGGGCAAACACCAAGGTGTTCAGAAAAGAATCCTGGATTTAAACTCGCGTGCCTTTTATATTCCCTGCAGCGCTCATACATTAAATCTAGTTGTGAATGATGCAGCCATGTCATGCAGGGATGCTGCAACCTTCTTTTCTATTGTACAGAAAATCTATGTGTTTTTGTCAGGATCCACAGTTCGATGGAATGTCTTGAAGAAGCACATTGGCAGACTTACGCTTAAACCTTTGTCTGACACCAGATGGTCTTCAAGAATAGATGCTATTCGCCCATTTAGGTTCCAGGTTGGAGAAATTTTTGATGCGCTCTCTGAAATTTCAAGAGAGAACTCTCACACGGCAATGGCACAGTCTGATGCTGAATCGCTTTCAAAAGAACTGAATAACTTTAAATTTTTGTGTCTTATTGTGTTGTGGTACAACATCTTAAATAGAATAAACTTTGTTAGCAAACTTCTCCAAAGTAGAAGTATGTCTCTTCCAGATGTTATAGATATTCTGGAATCCAAAACCACTTTTTTGAAGAATTATCGTTCTGATAAAGGGTTTGAAGATTTACTGGTAGAGGCAAAAGACCTATCATTAGAAATGGAAATAGATCCTGTGTTTCCTCCTATTGTGCGACAAATTAAGAAAAAGAGGATGTTTTGTTATGAAGCACCGGATGATCCGATTTGTGATCCTGCAAAAAAATTTAAAATTGAGTGCTTTTACAGCATTTTGGATGTATGTAGTAATTCTCTTGATGAGAGATTTGAGCAAATTAAGCACCACAGTAAGCACTTCCAGTTTCTTTATACTATACAAAAACTTAAGGATGTACCAAGGGAAGCAGTTATGGAGTACTGTACAGACTTGCAGAATATTTTGACTGATGATAAATCAGGAGATGCTGATCTGGATGGAGCACAACTTTGTGAGGAACTTACAATATTGGCTCCTATCTTGATGCCTACAATGACACCCAGTCAGATTCTAGCCTATGCACTTAAAAATGGCTTTGCTCCCAATGTGTCTATTGCACTTCGCATATTGTTGACATTGCCAATATCTGTTGCCTCTGGGGAGCGAAGCTTTTCAAAGCTGAAGTTAATAAAAAATTATCTTCGGTCCTCTATGTCTCAAGAGAGATTGGTGGGACTTGCAATGATTTCCATTGCAAAAGAGATTGATTTTAAAACTCTGCTTCATGATTTTGTAAATGCGAAAGCAAGAAGGGTTAAGTTTTTGTAGGCTACCATTCTCACTTTGTTTGTGTGCAATATCTGTTAAAGCACTTTGCACTTTAGGTGAATTTGCACTTGCAGAACCCTAAAGCGTACAGTTTTATTCATTGTATAAAAGTTATTTATAGTAATTATGTTGATATTAAAGCACCTTGATACTAGTTGCACTACGTCATGCAGTGTGAGTAATAGTTACTGCAGTTTACATGCACTTGAATTTATTATTTATTATTGTTCTGTTTTATAATTTTTGTTTTGTTGAATAAATGTTAATAAAATATACTTTACAAAACCACAAATTTGTTCTTATTTTTCTAAAAAAAACAAACAAAAAAACACATGTTAAATATATAACATAACTATAACGTAATGGAGTGGTTTTGGTTAAAAGAGCTTGTCCCTGCAGTCTGACAGATGTAAATATTGCATTTCATAAGAAAAGGCAGAGTTTACATTTGATTCTAAGGACATCTCTAGTGGCTGTCAAATGGCTTTATCTCTTTTAAAAAAAAGTGTTTATCTATCTAAATATCTTTACAATCTAGTGTTTTGTCACACCTCTAAAACATTTTAGAAACTGCAAGAAAAATGTATGGGGGGGGGGGGCGGCAAAATACTCCTTCGCCTGTGTAGACAAAATTCCTTGCACAGGCCCTGGCGTCAAATATAAGGCTTGTGTTTCATTTTTTTCACATTAAAATTTGCCAGATTGGTTACGTTGCCTTTGAGACCCTATGGTAGCCCAAGAATGAAAATTACCCCTATGATGGCATACCATTTGCAATAGTAGACAACCCAAGGTATTGCAAACGGGGTATGTCCAGTCTTTTTTAGTAGCCACTTAGTCACAAACACTGTCCAAAATTGGCGTTTTTTGCGTTTTTCACACACAAACAAATACTAACGCTAAATTTGGCCAGTGTTTGTGACCAAATGGCTACTAAAAAAGACTGGACATACCCCATTTGCAATACCTTGGGTTGTCTACTATTGCAAATGGTATGCCATTATGGGTGTAAATTTTATTCCTGGGCTACTATACAGTCCCAAAGGCAACGTAACCAATCTGGCGAATTTCAATTTCAAATGTAACGTGCTATATTTGACCCTGTAACTTCCCAAAACACCATAAAACCTGTACATAGGGGGTACTGTTTTACATGTGAGACTTTGCTGAATACAAATATGTGTATTTTATTGCAGTAAAAGCAAACAGTATTATGACATTGACAGTTAAAATGTCATGTAGAACTAAACAAATGACAAAATTTCTTATTTTCTGCCATTTTTTTCATATTAAATTATGTTTCATAGCTAAATATTTGATATTGAATGAAAGCCCTGTTTCCCCTGAATAAAATGATATATAATAAGGGGGGGTGCATTTGATATGAAAGAGGTGAATTACGGTTGGACAGACATATAGCGCAAATGCCAGGTTTTGTTTACGTTTTGTTTTGTTCACAACTTGTACATTTGGCTCAGTCAGAGAGATTCGTTTACCCCTTCATGAAGTCTTGGCTCATGTTTGGGGGATTGGATAACTACATTCACTCTGGGGATTGCTATGTCACAATACTCCCCTGAATATAACCACTAGCTCTTCTTCTAGCCGTTCCTGCTATGCTCTCTGGACTAGGAGAGGTATACCCACTGGAAGCTGGATCCTGGTCTTGGGTCCAGGGTGGGTGGAGGATGGCGAGACCCCAACCAAGCTCTTCAAACAATCGTTCCTGTAAGTTTTCTTGTAATTGTCCTATTTATAGTTAAATGACCCCCCCGCCCCTCTCTTTTAATATTGTAAAGCACTACGGAATCTGGTGGGGCTATATAAATGGCGATAATAATATTCATGGCAGATTAACTGTAGCAGTCTTGTTTGGGCATAGACGGCCTCATTCTATCTCAAGCTTGATAGGAAAACGTCTTAAAAGTATATTTTCCCATGTGTAAATGAATGTGAGGTGTACTGGGAGAGCCTGTCACATTGTACGATCTTACATTGAATAACTCTGCATCCTTGTTGAGATTGAAGAAGGTCACTCCTTGACATGTTGAGTATGTGTGAAAAAAAATCCTTACAAAAATAGAAGAACCCAAACTATTTACAAAGCTGACAACACTTAATATATCCACGTACTAACCAGGCTAAACCTCACTGAGTTTTTATGATTAGACAAAACGAGGTATGTGTCGTGTGACATGGCTGTATTTGTTGAAACCTTACCGCAAGTGAGTGGGACAATCCTATTAATAGTTTGGAATTTCTAACTCTTAAAAGGGTTGTGGAGCTACTATTGAAGAACATATGGCTTGGAACACTGATGATTGGCAGCCCTTTCAATTTAGAATGTTCCCCTTATTTGTAATCATTTCCCTGGTCATGTCATTGACCTCTAGAAGAGACTTTCTTTTGAATTGTAGCTCTAGGAATTTTCAATATATTTTTTGTGTGTATGCTGTTCCTTTAACTGTGTTTTGTATAGATTTTGACCTTTACAGCAGCACCACTGCTTAGAAATGCATATATCAGGTGTGCCTCCAACTCCCTTTTTCCCTGTGTAGATTTGGAATCCAGACCAGATTCTTCTTATCGTATCAAGGAGTCTTTGAAACCAATCAAACCAATCAAAGCTGTAAGTATTGCAAGTTAGCATGTAAATCTCCCATGTTAGTGTATGACCCACGGATAATGTGGTACTGTGACATAGTGGTGGGCTTAACACAAAATGGCCATTTGGTAAAACTGAATCCCCATTTTTTTTTTTTGCTGAGATAGGTGATTTTATGTAGCTTTGTAAAATATAAAACTTTATTTTCGCTTTTGTGTGTGCGCTGTAACTCTAACTGTATTCAATATATTTTACAAAATTCCCCTTTAAGCCCAAGGCTTTCTGAATGGAGGTAAGTGACAAAATGAGTAAATGTTCACGAAGATCACGCCAAAAAGAAGCATGACACTTATATTCACCTATACCAGGATCTTTTATTTCAATACCAATTGTTCAATTGTATCAAAATTCTGGTGAAAATTACAGTTTGGCTCCATTACTTTCTTACCACATTCCAGGTTATTCTTGTCTCCGGACTGTCCCTGTTGCTGATGATTTCGGGGGACTTCCCTGAGTACTTAGAATGATGCCTCCAGGTCAGTGGTGTATTTTGGATTTGTGTTGCCCTAGACACGACTAAATTCGGGCATTGGCACACACTGTTTATTTTTTTTTTTAATTCTTTATTTTAGTCACTCAGCAGATTATATATAGCAATCGTTACAGTACAAAATGTGGGCTAGTGCCCATAACGTTCTCAAGCATGTACAGAAGCAGTGATACTTGGTTTGGTGCTGTGATCTGCCGAGTGGATTTATTTTTTATTTTTTTTATAAGAGGTAACATGGTAACATGACATAATAGGCAAGCAACAGTGCAAAGAAGACCCCTTGGCACATATATATAAGACAATCATTTGTTTAAGTACAAATATGAGATAGGTATGTCGCTAATGTCTATGCTATAAAAACATTTAAGGAGTGCAGTTGCTGATAGTGCTGAACCTAAGAGTTTAAAAAGGTTATACGTGCTGATAACATGGAGTGAGGTAACATAAACATCAGGAGTTGGCATATAACATAGGTTGTGCTTATGAGCAGACTGCTTAACTATGAGCTCCTGAATAGGACATGAAAACATTGTTTAGCAATGGAAAATGAGCCCCTATACTAGGTATATACCTTAAGTTTTGTATCTGGCCGGGTTGACATAACGTATAATTATATAGTGTGCGTGGATAGTAAGTGGGGTGGGCATTGCCAGAGTCTGGCACATGAGCCCGTCTCAGGAAAAGTGGCAAGCTCGGTGGGAAGGAAGAACTAGTCTAATGAGCAAAGGTAAAATTACACGGGCTGTGGGCGTTGGGGTGTCTGAGTGTGCCCTATGCCAGGTAGTTGTCTTGGAAGACGCCCGGGAGTAAGTGTCAAGTCGGCCTAAGCGTATGGCATAGGGGAGTCTTATATCGAGACCGCCGTTGGGCGATTATGTTGGTCGGTGTAACAGCAGTGGTCGCTGTGAGTGGGTGACTTTGCGCTTGTCTATGGAATTATTCTCGGCGTGTCGTGCTGAGCTGGGATCAGGCGGGGGGAGGTGATGGGCCGTGGTCTATGTACCTTCTATTTGTGTAGCAGGTCAGTACCTTTAACATGTGTTGGCATTCTGAGGTAGCACAAAGTAAATACATTCCCTACCATACAGGATAAGTAAAATTGAACGAAAAAGCAAGAAAAGTCAACAGGAAAAGTTTTGAGGCAGATTGTCTTTCAGACTTTGAGGTATTTCGCCTCGGTACCAGCTGGTAACGGTTGTCAGGCTGCTTCAAGTGATTCCCGCCGTGCTCGGGACTTCTGTGAGGGTGCGTGGGACGAAAGGAGTCACTCTTTCAGGGTTCCAATGATGCGATGGCCCACTTGTGCCCGCCGTATCAGCCGTTTTTAAGGAGTTGTGCGGTAGTCCTAAGATGGGCATCAGAGCTGCCGCTTCTTGTATGTCGTGGATCTCGTGCTTGTCAGGCCCATGTAGTATCTGCAGTTTTCTGGCCTGTAGCCATCTATGTCTCAGTCCTTTCTTCTGTAAGAGCGTCGTAAGTGGCCTAAGCGATCTCCTCCAGGCTAACGTGCCCCCTGTGAGGTCGGCATAGAAGGTTAATTCAATCGTTTCAAATTTGTAGGGTGAGCATTCCCTGGTCGCTGCTGCAACAGCTAGTTTGTCTGCGTGGTTCTGGAATCTGATTATGAGGTCGCGTGGCGCTGTGCTTGGTGCTTGGGTCGGTTTTGGGGCCCGAAAGAAGCCGTCCAGTTGGACATTTCTGGCCCGTTTTGGTTGTAGCAGGGCCGCTAGGAGGCGTCTCAAAACGTGTGGCAGTTCAGTAGTTGGAATATCTTCAGGGACACCTCGTATTTTCAGGTTATTAGCCCGGCGTGCATCTTCCAAGGCCGCAAAGCGGCGTTCATGTGCCGCGTTCTGGTTTTGTAGCTCTATGACCTGTTGTTGGAGCGTTGTGATGTGGTCTGAGCTGGCTCTGGTGTTAATTTCCAGTGCGCTCATACGGCCAGTCAGGCCTTGTATGTCGGCCCGGAGCGAGGCTACGTCCGTCTGGAGCGTCTTTTGCAGGTCTGCGAGGAGCGATTTTAAAACCGCAGTGGTGACTGGTGAGTCGTCCCGTTTCTGGGCTATTGGTGCCTGCTGCTGTGCTAGGTAGAGGTCGGCCACATCTCCCTCAGAGGAGAAATCATCCGATAGTTTGGAGTAAGTGTCCGGGTGAGAGGCCATTTTAGGCCCTGCGGCCTCGCGTGTCTGCCTTAGGAGCTCTGCGATGGTCGGCCCTTGTCTCGGCTTATCTGGTTTCAATTTTTTTGTTTTTCGCCCCATCTTGGTCACTGGGCTCTGCTCGTTGTGGATAGATCCCCAATTCGTAATTTTTGTGCCCGAAATTAGTGTGCTTTTGGGCAAATTTGCAGGAGCTCTCTTGCCATGCGTCTACTCCGCTCGGTTGCTAAGCCACGCCCCCGGCACACACTGTTTAACCAACACACACTTTCACTGACAGACATACACTGGCACACCCACTCACTGACAGGCACACCCATTCTCATTCACAGACACACACTGACAGCTACACTTACTCACAGTGAGGCAAAGGTACACCTGTACAGAACAAAATCAATGAATGTTTCAAAACAAATGATAACTGACTGAAAGCTTTGGATGAAAATAAACATTGCCTGCCATGTACTTCAAATAGCTTCATTCTTGGATGTTCAACCTCTGTAATTTTTGTTTGAAAGGTTATTTTTCTTCACATATGACCTGCATTTTTATCCCTTTTATGTTTAAAGGCCAGTAACTTTTTTTAATATGCAACGCTTATGACCACGGGTACAAACACCATTAGATAAACAACCTTTGTTTTGTAACCATTACTCCCCCCCTCCCTCCCCCCCCCATAAAGTTTTGATGCCATTATAAGTTTGGTTACATTTTTTTTGTATTTATGTTATTGTGACATATTGCTTCTCTTGAAACGGATATGTATTGTTCCTTCGTGTGAAGATGCTCTATGTAATCGAAATATTTCATGCTGGGATTATAGGTGAAATCTACTGATGAGTAGCACCAGGGCCTGCAGCTGCAGCTCCAGGCCCAGGCCCATGGAATAGGCCCATTGATTTAAAAAAAAAAAAATCTTTTTTTTTTTTTTTTTTTTTTCACACACACTACTCTTAGGGATTCCACCTTTCTTTTATTTTATTGGCACAGCCAGTATTTGAGGCTGCCTGGCTGGTGCCAATATTGCAGTGATACTGGCAATACAAATGCTGGTATTTTTCTCAGTATAGACAAGAGATTACTCTGCAATACCAGCACTGGCCAGTAGGGGTCGCTGTATGTGGAGACAGGGAGGGATAGGAAGTTCCAGCATTTCCCTCCCTGCCTATCTCTACTCACTGATCTGCAGGGGTGCAGCTACAGAGAGTCCAGACAGCAACACCCACCCTGCAGAGACAGCCTACAGCTCAGCAAAGTAAGGAATGGGGGGAAAGACTGCAAGGAGACATACACAGGCACTAAGGGACACTGGGAGACATTATGGCAGACACTGAGACACTAAGGGACATTGGGAGACATTATGATACAGACACATGGGGACACAGTGCCCCTAGTCTCCCAGTGACCCCTAGTCTCCCAGTGCCCCCAGTCTGCCAGTGTCTCACTCAACGCTCATGCAAATTAGGCCCCCCTACCTGACCGTCGGTTTTGGCACACTACAACTGACTTCTTCAATTAAATCCTGGCCTTTATCCCCAACCAAATATATATATATATTTGGATAAAAGATTTAGTGACACAAGAATATGTGATAACACCTATTTTTCCCATCCCAGAGAGAGGTCAGTACAATTAGATTTGTAGGTATGAAGTCCACATTGGTATGAAGAAAGGCATGACAACAAAAACAAACAAAGTTGAGGGAGGGATGTGTTTATTTGTTTATTTTGGGATTTGGGGATACTATGATGGAAACAAGGAAGGAGGAGAGCTTTTCTTTTTCCTTTTTAGGCAGTAAAAAGTGTTATCCAATAGTCAAGTGTATTATGCTTAATCAATGCATTAAATCATAAACAAGAATGTACACCAAAAAACCATAAGAAATCTCTATCTATATTTATTAAATCACTAATAAGTATACAATACTCATACAGCAGTAAGTGACAGAATATAGGCTAAAAATAACAAATATAAATATATTAAATATTTACTGCAATACATAAGCCTAATCGGGCAGAAACACGAGTCAAAAAAACACCCAATGCTTAATCAATGCTTATGGTCCCGGGAAGATATGGCCCTTTAAGTACAATATTTGGGCATATTGGACTTGTATGGTGCTGCTAACCCTTTAAGAACCATTTTGGGGCATGGAGAAAATTTGGGACAATGCCCCTTTAAATCGGTGTCCCCAGACCTATTTGGGACAAGGCCCCTTTAAGACTGTGTCGCCAGTTTCCTCAGACTTGTTTGGGACACTGCTCCTTTAAGACGGTGTCCCCAGACTTTGGAAATAACTTTAAATGGCTTTTCCCCTTATGGTTCGGTAATTTGGGCACAGGGAGACCACCCAGAACTGGAAGTGTGCAGGCAATTTACCTCCCAGCCTGGGAGCCTGCTGTAGGTAAATTGCCAAACGCTGGGTGGCCGCAGTTCATGCAAACCAACACGTGGCGGCAGCCATCTTTGTTCATTCAATGCGGTCAGCGGTGTGTGGAGCCAAATTCATGGAACTGAAATCGGCTACACAGTTCTGCTAACACCGCTGAGCCTTACCTTCTCCCACAATGATTTTGCAGCCGCAGAGACTAAGTCCCGTTCGAAGATTTTTTTCAGCCTGAAATAGACCGACCGCACAGCCCAAATCTATGGAACTAAAAACTGTATTTCTCTGCCTGTGATAATTATATTACCCATTGTGTTCAGTAATCATATCACAGGCAGAGGGGAGGATTTTGTGTGGGAGTGTCTGTGTGTATTGTACGGATTGATTGGTTGTTCTGTAAAGACTGCAAGGAGACATACACAGGCACTAAGGGACACTGGGAGACATTATGGCAGACACTGAGACACTAAGGGACATTGGGAGACATTATGATACAGACACATGGGGACACAGTGCCCCTAGTCTCCCAGTGACCCCTAGTCTCCCAGTGCCCCCAGTCTGCCAGTGTCTCACTGTTCCCATGTCTCCTAGTGCATCCATGTCTCCCACTGCCTCAAGTGTCTCAATGTCTCCAAGCTAGTGTCCCTGGTGTCTCAGTGCCCCCTAGTCTCCCAGTGCCCCCAGTCTGCCAGTGTTTCACTGTTCCCATGTCTCCTAGTGCCTCCATGTCTCTCAGTGCCTCAAGTGTCACAATGTCCCCATGTATCCAAGCTAGTGTCCCTAGTGTCTGTGTCCCTGGTGTCTGTGTCCCCATGTCTTCAAGTGTCCCCTATTTTCCCAGTGTCCCCATGTGTCCCAGCCAGAGTCCCCTAGTCTCCCAGTGTCACTGGTGTCTCCGTGTCCCTAGGTCTCCCCGTGCCCCAAGGTCTCCCCATCTTCCTAGTGTCCTAGTGACATGGGGACCCCGGGATACATGGGGACAAAGGGAGACATGGGGCATTGAGACACTGTGATACATAGGATCACTGGGAGACCTGGGGACACGACACTAGGGGACACTGGGAGACATGGGGCACTGAGACACTGATACATAGGAACACTGAGACCTGGAGTAATCGACACATGGGGGCGCTGAGTCATGCAGGCAATGGGAGACATGGGGGGCAATGGGAGGAATCCATCTATACAGCAGAATCAAACAAAGTAGTTTTTTGGTGATTTTACAGCATTTTCTCTTATGTCACTCCTTTTGATTTACATCATGTGATGTCACCCATACATATTTCATTATGAAAATTAGTAAGGCCGGTATGTTTTTCCAAGAAAGGTGGCAACCCTAACTACTTTTTACATACTCTTACTTAAGTATGGAAACTTAAGAGGGATGTATGGGAACAAAACTTGTGTGGACTGGCTGACAATGAACATAGTTAAAGGGACACTATAGTCACCAGAACAACTGCAGCTTATTGAATTTGTTCTGGTGAGTAGAATCATTACCGTCAGGCTTTTTGCTGTAAACACTGTCTTTTCAGAGAAAATGCAGTCTTTACATTACAGCCTAGTGATAACTTCACTGGCCACTCCTCAGATGGCTGTTAGAGATCCTTCCTGGGTCATGGCTGCCTAAAATGCATCCAAACATTCAGTGTCTCCTCCCTCTGCATGCAGACACTGAACTTTCCTCATAGAGATTTATTGATTCAATTCATCTCTCTAAGGAGATGCTGATTGGCCAGGGCTGTGTTTGAATCATGCTGGATCAGGCCACCACTTCTAATGATGTCAGCAGACTGCTTTTTTCTGAGGCAAACAGCATGCAGAGTTACAGCTTCAGGCTTGAACATAGTAAGATCTTGCTATATTTATGGAGGCATGAGGGGCCCAGGGGGGCTAGATGGTGGTGTTAACACTATAGGGTCATGAATTCATGTTTGTGTTCGTGACCCTATAGTGATCCTTTAAGGTAATGCTGACTTTGGTCTCTCTAACACTATGGCATGTTCCCTTTCTTCTGCACTCACTACATACAGCTTTTCTCTGTCCCAGACTGTATACCAGGAGCTTCTGCCTGGGGACAGTCCTTAGAAAGCTTTGAGCGAGCGCATCATTAGATGCATTTATGCCAAGCTCAGGGTGCTGTCTGCATAGTATGCCCTTAGTTGGCCAGCTGCATGATTGGCAGGCAGCCTGACATGCATTCAGGCTAGGCTGGCCTTCTAATTCTTTGGGCAGACATGTCCTCTTTTTGGGCATGTTCGCCCCTTTTGGCAGGTTACGTGATTTGTGTCAGTGGCACACCCTTTTACCATGCCCATTGACTTCCTGCTTCACTGGACACTGCTGTTAGGGGTTATGGATTTACTTGAAAGATGAAAACATAAATTAGAGAGAGATTAGCCTAGGGCAGTGATGGCGAACCTTTTTGAGCCCGAGTGCCCAAACCGCAATACATGCCAACTTTTTTTCCTTAAAGTGCCAACACGACAATTAAACCCAAATACTGAGGTTTAAGTTTAGAAAAAACAACTCGTACTGTTGTCTGAACTAATAACTTTTGTTTTAAAAGTACACAGAGAGTTCAATGATACAAATTTTAAATAATGATATATATAGATAAAATTAAGCTTATATTTATTAGTATATCCAACAAATGCAATACATACACACACACACAAGACTGCTGAATACAGAGACTGATGAATACACACACACAGTCCGCTGAATACACGCACACAGTCCGCTGAATACACGCGCACACACACAGACTGCTGAATACACACACATACTGCATTGAGGTGTGAGGTGTTGTGTGTGTGTGGGGGGGTGCTGTATGTGTGTGTGTGTGTATGAAGGGTAATGTGTGGGGGGTAGGGGTGCTGGGCAGGGGTAAGGTTGCTGTGGGGGGGTAGTGGTACTGCTGTGGGGGTAGTGGTACTGCTGTGGGGGTAGGGGTACTGCTGGGGGGGGTACGGGTACTGTGTGTCAGTATCCCCCCCCTCCCTTCTTCTTACCTTTAATAAACGGGGGGGGGGGGACACAGCCATCCCTGGTGGTCTCGTGGTGGTAAGCACTGCAGGGGGAGGGATCTGTAAGGCAGCTCCCCTGTCCTCCAGCGCGATGCTGTGTGGAGCGCTGCCATGATAACGCTCGGCAACGCTCCACACAGCATCGTGCGGGAGGACAGGGGAGCTGCTTCACAGATCCCTCCCCCTGCCTCCTGACACGGAAGCAGAGTAGGCGCCTGCCCAAAACAGGCAGGCAGGTGCCTACTCTGCATTGATGGTGAACCTATGGCCGCGTGCCCACAGAGAGGGCCCGGCGTGCCACCTGTGGCACGCGTGCCATAGGTTCACCATCACTGGCCTAGGGTATGTGTTTTCTTATAGCTGCTTTTTTCTTTCTCTCCAGCACCATCTCCATCAGATACATGACGCTTAGGAGTGTTTTACTGTTTTTGGTCGATATGATTCTGTAATTAGGCCCGTCATAATTGTCAGCACCAGGCCCACTGGGCTCTTAATCTGGCCCTGAGTAGCACATATACTGTATAACCACACAAACAGAGATTATATATAAAAAAAAAATAGTGAATATAGCTCAAGTGGGGTTGTGGAGCTCTCATACCAAACAACTGTGTAATATAGTCTCAATTTCAATCAGTACATCCACATACATACTGAAAAGAGGTTTAGGGGGCAAAGGTCTTTGAAAAATACAGTCAATCAGTTTAATTAATCATATGTGATAAGGTAATAGTTTATTTTTTACATAGAGCACTGTTGAATTGCATTATGTTCTATTAGTGGGTGAGATGTCTTTATACAAGTTGCTATATACCCAACTTACCTTTTTTAGATTCATTTAATTTAATTTAAAAAAAAATATGAGTGATATGATTGCCTCTCTCGTATTATATGCTGGGGTCTCAAAGGCCCCAGCATGTATCTTTTTTTTTTTACAGTTTTCTTACTTTAGTTGAAATGGCACTTAGACATAACTTTGGCATTGGATTCCAGCTGTAAGTGATTATAACTGTATCATTTTTTTTTAAAATTAATTATAGGATGATATTATCCTTTTTTATACAAAGTATTTCACTCTGTCACTTTTCTTTTTGTACAATATACTTGCTATGGCTATGATTTCAGATTAGTAATTTTCATAACCAATGTGTTATATTTTTTACAAGATAATTAGTTAAAAAAAAATACAAAATCTTTCTGGAATATATATTGTTGAAATGTTTTATGGCAAATTACCTGAAAGCAGCCAGTTTAAGCAAAATAGAAAACCTTGTCTTTTCCTTAGCTAGTTAGAAAAATATCGTGAAAACCCATAGGTACGCACATCGCCTGGAAAATACCAGCTACGCTTTACATAAACTCACTAGTGAAGTATATACGGATATCGTCATGCTCTAATCATTGGAACGTACATAAAACGCTCATAAATGTGCGTGTAGCGACCCAATTAAATGACAGATATTATCGATGATTGAATAATTAGTTCATTCCCCCTGTGTGAGGAAAAAGGATATACAGTGGGACCTCGGTTTACAAACGGCTCGGTTAACATACTTTTCGGTTTACAAATGAAAAGCCATTGAAAATAATGCCTCGGTTTACAATTTTTTTTTTCGCAATACAAAGCAAGTTTCCCCAGGATGCATTGCACCTGGAAGGTTTATAGCACCGCCCCCTGCATGCTGGAGCCTGTGGGTAGCACGTGGCGTCAAGTGTGGAGGTGTTGGAGCGGCTTTTGCATCGAGTTTTGGAGCCATTCTGGAAATTGTTCGCAGTTGTTTTGGGACTTTTTGGTGCATTTCTCAAGCTGTGGAAAGGTAGGGAGCTGAGCTTCGTCGTTTGCATGCATTTTACTGTGTGTTCTGCACTGTGGGTTGGTTTCCATGCCAGCTCATTTTGACTTTTTTTCTGACCTCCAGAACGGATTAATTGGTTTTCAATGCATTCCTGTGGGACACCGCGTTTCTGTTTACAAATTTTTCGCAATAAGAAACGTTCCGGAGAACGCATTAAATTCGTAAACCGAGATCCCACTGTATTGGATGATCCCATTATTTTCAACTGGTGATGGCTTATCAAATAAACTATATTGGCTTCAGTTACAATATTGCTCACCACTGATTTACTTAGTTTCACATTTTATTTTATATCTTGAAATGGTGACTTAATCAAGTATTTGAAAGTTTTTTGTACTCTGTGTATGAGATATTTTAACCAGGCTTACCAGTATGAGGCTCACCAGTAGCACACCCTGTGGGCTGTATCGGTCATGAGCTGAGATTCGACATGGGACTTAGGGGGTCTACACAACTGGCCCTGCTGGAAGACCAACCTATTACCAGCTACCCGCAGTTTTCTCTTTTCTCTCCACCAGTTGTTTTTTTGGCCAAAAAGAGAGTTACTGTAGAGGCCCATGCAGCTTTTTTAAATGATTGCACATTAAGGTTTCTTCTTCATGCAGGTGGATTTTCTATTAATTAAAATCCTGCTGAGTTGCACTTGAATAGTCAGGAGGTTAATTTGCATAAAAAAGGTTCGTGAGGCACAGGGCAAAGGCGAACATATTGGTAATGGACTTTCCTCTTCAGGTACCAAATGGTTAATTTTCTGCATTCCTAGACAGCTATTCCCTATAGTATCTTCTCCAGGTTAGTTTTCTTTATATTCTCATTAATGATGAAGAGAGATGATAAGGTACTGAGTGGAACATCATTTTATTTGAACAAGAAATCCTCAGAAATCTTGAGAAGAATACAGAAACACACACATCAAGCATTTCACTTCTTCTTTTTATTTTTTTTATTTTTTTTTACTTTGGCCTTTTACAATCATTGTCTTTCTAATTGCATGATTTTTCTTGGTTGATACATCAAGGGGTGTGCATGCTATCCGCAACACGGACATTTAAGCCTAGCATCATTCAGTCCAATGTTGTCTGGACACAACGTGACCGCTATAAGCCTTTAGATCTACTTATATATATAAAAAAAACTTTTTCTGTTTAAAGAAATGTTTTATCAACCTGTTGCAATTTAATGATTGTTAGAATTATTTTGTTAATTTAAATGATTTAAATAGATTTTTTTTTTCTGCTAAAT
Organism: Pelobates fuscus; assembly: GCF_036172605.1. Lineage (NCBI taxonomy): Eukaryota > Metazoa > Chordata > Amphibia > Anura > Pelobatidae > Pelobates > Pelobates fuscus. Next base: position 41,164,587 of record NC_086318.1, on the reverse strand, counting down.
TATTATGGTTTTAATGCATTATTTAAAGATTTAAACTAGGGAATCTTCATTTGAATACACAATATCTTTTTGTACAGAAACAGGCTGGAAATTGACTCATGCACTACTTTCGGGCTTATTCCCTAATTGTCGGGATTAGAACGTTGAATAGAAAACTGTAGGACAAAAAAAGCTGAGCAGGTACAATAGCTGTGTTAGAGAATTTTTTCGAGCTCTGCTATTTTGCTCTAACATTAGCAATTTCATTGACATATTCCCAGGAGTTAATAGTTTACTTAATAACTCTATTTAATTGATGAAGCGAACAGTAGCACTTTTTTTTGTTTCATTAGGTCTTCCTCAAACAGCTACAAGGAGTAGTATAAGGGACAATTAAATCTGAAGATATAAGTTCCATCATGCCTACATCCTTTCCGTGATAATGATCAGCACCCATCAGAGGTTCAGACCACATGGTCCAACAGTGAGGGATGATGCACTGGTCACAGGAGATCCTCTATTTCAGTATTCTTCAGCCCAGTCCTCATGGACCACCAACAGTCCAGGTTTTGTCAGTATCTCCATTGAAATAAAACAGGGAAAATACATGAATCCTGGACTGTTGGTGGTCCATGAGGACTGGATTGGGGACCACTGCTCTATTTCCTTACCAGCCCATGGAGCTACAGTGTATCTATTTGAGTCAGTGTTCCCAGTGAATGCTTTATACGCCTTCCTGTCTACCATCTTGGAGGAGCAGGAGGAAAAAAAAAACGCTATGCAGTCATGCCTGTGGATTTGCTAGTGATTATACCTGCACAGTATACAAAATGAACATATACCTATCAGAAACTGTCCTTGTTACAATTTTAGGAGTACATGGCTGCTCCAATATAACTATGAGAATCAAAACAACCATAACACTAACAGTCAAACAGATGTTTTGGTCATTTTGTCAGTGTCTCAGTATGATCTCCTACAACCTGTGGTATGCTGGCCACCTTGGGGCCCCACCCCAGGAAGTGGCCAGCTGTGTGCTAAGGTAGAGTAGGCACCTGCTTACCTGGATAGAAGGTGCCTACTCTGCCTGAATGTGTTGTGTCAGAGGGAGGAATGAGGCTGGTCGGAGGGCTGATGTCTGTGCACTGCTCCCTCGGGTGTCCTGCAGTGATGCCAGTTATGTCGTCATGCTGGTCCCTGCATTACTAAGCAGAGCACAAGGGAGCAAGGTCTTAAATAAAGTGTGTGTGATTTACCACAATAAAGAGTATTGACACTTATTACGAAGCCCGCTGGAGTGCAGTTCTTTTCTTTGGCGTGATATATATATACACGAAGCAACAACCAAAACACTTATGGTGGGGAAAAAATTGTGATTGAAAACCACTTCCACCTGAAGCCTGATAGTTAATACAATGTTAAACAAAAATCTGCACACCAGTCAACCATAAGACTTATATGGAAATCAGTTCAACAAAGAATCACATTTTTACCTTTTTGCCATCAATGCAAATGTGTGATTTCTGTGGGAAAAGCAAGTCTTATGGCTTGAGTGGTGTGCAGATTTTTGTTTGACATTGTATTAACTATATATATATATATATTTTTATTTTTTTAATTTAAATTATATGTGTATATGTATGTAATCTTTTTATATAATTATGTGATTTTACTAATTACAATTTGAGGGATGTGCCTGGCAACAGGTAGAAAGTCCAGAGGATTTAATTTGCAAGCCCTATATTTAACCCTGTAACTTTACAATACACCATAAAAATGTACAAGGGGGGTACTGGTATACTCAGGAGTCTTCGCTGAACACAAATGAGTGTTTTTGAAAAGAGTAAAATGCATAATGATGATGATATCAAGTGCTAACTTTGACCTGGGTTTGTGACTAAGTGGATATTAAAAAAGATTGGACTCTATTTTGAATACCCTAGTACCATAGGTTGTCTACTTTTGTATGGCATGCCATGATGGGGGTAATTTTCATTCCTCGGCTGCCTCAAGGGCAACATAACCAAATATCAATCAATTGGCAAATGTCAATGTGTAAAAACTGAAATGGGCAAGTTCGTTATTCACCCTATAACTTTCCAAAACACCTTTAAAGCTGGACATGTGGGTTACTATTGATCTTGTGAGACTTTTTTAGAAGAAAAAAAAAAAACACCTTAGACAAAACTGGGTAATCCTTAAATCCTGGACTGGTAGGTGTGCCTTGAGGGCTGGGTTAGGAAACACTGTTTTAGAGCATTACAATGTATAATGCTGGTAATATCATCTGTGAAAATGCATTTTTTCTTTGTGAATAAGGCAAAAAACAAATGTGAATGTTAACTTTGGCCACGGTTTGTGACTAAGTGCCTCCAAACGAGACTTGACATTCCCCATTTTATATACCATAGTACACTGGGTTGTCTACTTTTGCAAATGGTATGCCATGATGGGGGTCATTTCCATTCCTGGGCTGCTATACGGTTTCAAAGGCAACAAAGGCCCAGCAAACCAATCTGGCAAATTTCAATGTGTAAAAACTGAAAGGAGGAAAGCCCTATATTTGACCCTGCAACTTTCCAAAAACCCATAACACCTGTACATGGGGGTACTGTTGTACTCGGGAGACATCACTGAACACAAATATGTGTATTTATTACAGTAAAAGCTAACAGTGTTATGACTTTCATAGTAATGCCATGCAGTACTAAGAAAAAAAAAATTATTCATTTCTCATACTTTCTTTTTATTCATATTAAATTATGTTTCATATATAAATATTTGATGTGGAATGAAAGCCTTGTTTCACCTGAACAAAATGATATATAACAAGTGTGGGCGCACTTAAAGGGACACTATAGTCACCTGAACAACTTTAGCTTAATGAAGCAATTTTGGTGTATAGAACATGCCCCTGCAGCCTCACTGCTCAATCCTCTGCCATTTAGGCGTTAAATCCCTTTGTTTATGAACCCTAGTCACACCTCCCTGCATGTGACTTGCACAGCCTTCCATAAACACTTCCTGTAAAGAGAGCCCTATTTAGGCTTTCTTTATTGCAAGTTCTGTTTAATTAAGATTTTCTTATCCCCTGCTATGTTAATAGCTTGCTAGACCCTGCAAGAGCCTCCTGTATGTGATTAAAGTTCAATTTAGAGATTGAGATACAATTATTTAAGGTAAATTACATCTGTTTGAAAGTGAAACCTGTTTTTTTTTCATGCAGGCTCTGTCAATCATAGCCAGGGGAGGTGTGGCTAGGGCTGCATAAACAGAAACAAAGTGATTTAACTCCTAAATGACAGTGAATTGAGCAGTGAAATTGTAGGGGAATGATCTATACACTAAAACTGCTTTATTTAGCTAAAGTAATTTAGGTGACTATAGTGTTCCTTTAATATAAAAGAGATACATTATTATTGAACATTCATATTGTCAAACTCCAGGTTTTTTTTTCGATTAGAGCTTGTACAATTGCTTCCGTCCTTAAGGGGTTAATTGATGATATGACTACATCTCTCTATATTGTTCCAGAAAGTACAGCTCTGAATTCCAGCCAGACAGAACTCATTCAACATATCCCATTCACAAGACTCCGAGCATTCACTGAAACGTTCAGTGTAAATGGATGCCTGGGTCGATACTAGACTTTTAGCATAGCCCACCATATTATTAAATCATCACAGTCATTACACAGGCAAATATCAGTTTAAATGGGTCATTTAATCATTTCCAGAAGCACTTTATGCAAACTCAGAAAACAAAGTGGCATAATTATTTCTCGTTTGCCTCAGCCAATTGCAATATTAACAGATCTCAAATTGTTTCGGATTTAGAATGTTCACAAATCCAGTTCATTCAGGAAATTAGAAAATTTGCCGGACGGTAATTGTACTGCAATTATTTCTAAATAATTGATGCAAGATTACCCGCACTCGCAGCTCACATGTCACCTTCGGTATCAGAAAAGAAAAGCCTGGGACGATGTTTTTGTAATTGAATGATGATGATCTTGAGTTTAGAAAGGTAAGATTCTGCACGTTTCAATAAAAATCCTTTCTAGAACAATGCTTTTTGAAAATGTTGATCATCACATAACGGGCTATTAAATAAATAAAACAACATTTTTTTTATATATATATATATAACCTTTTGTAGTTAATGTATCAGTACTGTTACTACAACTGTTATCACAGGTTTGGACCATGATGCATACCCCCAACATTGGTGTCCCAAGAAGCTGGACGCCGATGGGAGGGGACAAAGGAGGTGGAACTGCCTGGAAATTTAGCTAGTCTGCCTTAATTACTGGTATGTTAACCTAGCATGAATGCATGCCAGCTTACCTGGCAATCAAGCTAGCCAGCCCACTGAGAGCAGACATTGCAGGAAGCACTGTCCTGGAGCCCTTGAGGGCCGTGCGAGTACTACTCTCTCTACCTCTTGTATTTGTCTGTGTATATTGTACGTTCTCCACTAATTGTACAGCGCTGCGGAATCTGTTGGTGCTTTATAAATACCAGTAATAAATAAATAAATATACTACACCAGTTCCCTGGTGTCCACAAAAACGGGACCCAAGGGAACAAAGTTGGAAAGTCAGAACCCGAAAATCTGTACCATCAAAACCGGGATGGTTGGAAAGCATGATGATGGATTATATAAGTTTGCACCATTTTAGAAATAATGTATTTAAAGGTCTCCATAGGTACAACTCCCTACTGATTATGAACCCTCACTTTGTTAGTCTACATCTGCCATCGGGAGGCTTTAACTCTGGTGCAAGATCCACATGGTGTGTGCTGCCTGTAGTACTGATCATTGAACTCCATGCAGCTCATCCATATGGAAGAGACATTATTATTATTATTATTATTATGTTATTTGTATAGCACCATCAAATTCCGCAGCGCTTTACAATGGGTGGACCAACAGACATGTAGTTGTAACCAGACAAGTTGGACACACAGTTAGAGGGAGTGGGGTAAAATGACACAAAATGGTAAGGATAGTATTAGACTATTGACAGTTGCAGAAGAGGAATCAGTCAGGAGCTATTAACAGTTTAATTGATACGCTTTTATGAAGAAGTGGGGTTTTAACGATTTTTTGAAGGAGTGGAGACTGGGTGAGCATTTAACGGAGGAGGAAAGCGAGTTCCACAGGAACGGTGCGGCCCTCGAGAAATCTTGAAGGCGAGCATCAGAGGTGGGAGCACGGACAGAAGATAGACATAAGTCTTCAGCAGATCGTAAGGGCCAAGACGGGACATACTTGTGTATAAGGGAGGATAGATAGACGTGAGCAGCATGATGTAGCGTTTTGAAAGCAAGAACCAGAATTTTAAATTGAGCTCTAAATTTTATAGCAAGCCAATGTAGGGACTGACAGAAGGGTGAGGCATGGGAGGTGCGGGCGGACAGAAAGATGAGCCTTGCTGCCGCATTCATTATGGACTGTGCGGGCGGACAGAAAGATGAGCCTCGCTGCCGCATTCATTATGGAGTTTAACGGCGCAAGTTGGGAGCACGTAAGACCATTGAGAAGCGGATTGCAGAAGTCAAGGCGAGAAAGGACAGTGGAATGGACCAATACCTTAGTCGCATCTGGCGTTTAGTAGGGGCGGATATGCGCAATGTTTTTGAGATGGAAATGATAGGATTTGGCGATAGATTGAACATGAGGCTTGAAGGAGAGGTCGGAGTCAAAGAGAACACATAGGCAGCGAGCCTGCGTCGTGGAGGTGATGGTAGCACCGTTTACTTGGAAGGAGACAGACACAGGAGTAACAACACTTGAGGGAGGAAAGACCAGAATTTCAGTTTTCGTCAAGTTTAGTTTAAGGAAGTGGGCAGCCATCCAATTAGAAATAGCAGAGAGGCAGTAAGAGACACTAAAGACATCACTAGAGACACTAGAGACATCACAAAACACAAAGTTCAGTGTGAGCTGCACAGAGCTCCCAGATCTGTCACCCGATTTTCCCTTAGTTTTCCTGTTCACATGACTGACCGGCTTTGTCACCCGGTGTTGGGAGGACTGAGGGAAAATGCACCACGAGTGACAGTTAAGGTTAAATTCTGGACATTTAAAGCCCATACATGAGCACTAGAACAACACTTGATGTATGGGCAATGTTGGGACGACGAACACTGTTTGTGACATTGAGCCGGGTCCTGACTAGAGGGCAAATATCTGGACTTGATCAGGCAAGTAGAAATATAACTTTATTCCATCCAACTTGCATATATATTAAAAGAGAGCAAGCAGTGCACTGGAGGAGGGGGTCAGAGAGAGAGAGAGAGTTTGTGCCAGGAAGACGCTTCCTCAAAGATCAAGCAAAAAAATGAAAACATTGTATACCGTTTGTGTTGACAGTAAATCTGAAAGTGACATTGTTTTAACCGTACTTTATTGATTGCTCTTCATGCCATATAAGGCTTTTTATTCGATTTACCCACTCTTGTGTATGGCATCAAGACATCTTAATATAGTACATAGCAGTGGTTCCCAAACTTATGATGTTCAAGGCGCCCTTAATATTTCAGTATTTTTCCAACGCACCCCAAGTCAAAATTTCTAGGTTGTATATCTGTACAGCTCTGCGGCATTTACTGGCGCTATAGTGTAATGTACAGTGTTGGTATTTGAAGGGGTGTTTGTATATTTTGTTTGAATGCAGGGGTGTATGTATGTAATGTTTGTGTTAGATTGCAGGAGTGTGCTTGCATGTTGTGCTTGTGTTTGACTGCTTGGATGTATGCACATACACTACCACATACATACATACTTACACAGATATTCATGCACATTAACACACAGATGCATATAATTACACCGACACATTCACACAAATTCATGTAGACACCGACACATACACACATATAGATACACACAGACACATACACACACATAAATACACACGAACATATGCACATAAAAACACACACCCTGACACACAGATGCACATACACAAATGTGTGCGCAGACACAGAAGCACACTGACATATATATATATATATATATATATATATATACACACACACACACACACACAGATGCACACCCTGACACACACACTCACAAACACCCTGACACACACAAACACACACACACTCAAACTCATACACACTCAAACTCATACACACACTCACACACATACAAGTGATTTATTTATTTTAGAAAACACATGAACTTTCGACATAATAAATTCTATTGTTCTTCATTCCCAATCCTCCCTATTACTATATCCTACAAGCAGCAATCAGCTTTCTAAATAGCTGCAATATGTTTGCTGTGGGATTGTCAATGACCTGCTATAACCTAACTTTAAATCAGACGGGCTTTAAAAGCAGAGACTTCAGGAGAACAAATAGCTACATGAAAACTGGCTTGGGAATTATATCTTACACTGCTGATACTTATTTTTTTTTTAAAAATGTAAGTCTAGCAAATAGCAATGATTCTAAAGTTAAAAACATATTGAAAATAAAAGTTGTATACACAACAAGGTTGATATAATGAGCTTACTGTTTATTAATTTCACATCAAACACCCCATATAACTATCACTCCCACTGCAAAAGGTTTACAGCCAAAGTTGCGATCCATTGTGATCCTACCTCTGTCCACACTCACATTATGAATTTCATTTTGAGGTTAGTCTAGAATTAGCTCTAGGATTTCAAACTCGCGTCCCTAATGATGACCTCTTGTTTGCTCCTGAATATCAAAGGGACAAAGCCTTCTCCATCTTCTGTGAGAGTGATCCACCTTGAACCTGAGAGGTTAGGCCAGTCAAAAAATAAATAGATAGATAGTTAGATAGATAAATACAGCATTCCTAAGGCAAAATAAAAAATATTCAAAGTGATTAAATGATTAAAATCTCCCTGCAATTGATATATGTTTGATATTTTCATTAAATGTACCTCTGACAATGTACCTCTATATGTAGATCTGTATGACCCATGTTTTCTCAACTTGCCACGCCAACTCTCTGTGGTTCCAATGATTTGACTTGACATTGGTAGCTCTGCCTTTTGTCAATTTTTTTGTCAAAGGGAGCCATTATATATGATAAAGAAGTCCCCAGCTTGTCTTATGATATTTTTTGATTTTGTTAGAATTACAATGAAATTCCAACACAGTCCCTATGAACATTTCATTAAGATTTAATATTTTTGTAATGCTTCTTTTTTCTTTCTTTTTTGTCACACCTGCCTATTGACCACTTGTGTGCATCAAAAGCCTGGTGATCCTTCCCTATGGGGGTATATTCATAAAAAAATTACATTGTAAACATGACAAAAATTATCTCTATGTTATTGCCTGCAAAACCGTGTATTCAATTTGTATACCATCCACTTGGCTTGCAATAACAGAATTCCAAAGATCATTTTTTGCAGTTTTAGTTATTATAATCTAAATTGGAAAATCATTGTCTTTACATGATTTTCCAAATTTTGGAGGAAAAGATTCCATGCATTCATTTCAATATCCTTTTGAAGGTATGAATTGCTGTCACCAAAAAAAAACTAGCACCCAAATGAACTAAAACAGGCAAATAGAATTATAAAAAAATGGTGGGGAAATTGAACATTTTAGGCCAATACAGCAAATCTGTAGAAATAACGATTGCCGGTTTATTAGTTAATAGCATGGTGGAATCACATTGACTATGCCGCTGTGCAGCATGTGTTTGTCTCGGGTAAAGATTAATTGAGATGCTGTTCATAGGAAGAGAGAAGAGGACATAACATAGAGAGATGGGATATGCCTCAACATATCGTCACCTCTCTGTCATTGTGGTCATCATTGAGTTTTGGTCTCAAGCATCAGGAGTTGGTGCTTCCTTGCAATGTCATTGATTTTAACTCCACCTAATTCTACAATTCTAACTCCCATCTCCACTCACAGACCATGTTTTTCAGACTGTGTGTTATTGGTGTGCTGGACATGTCCATTGTAAGCCTAGCCAGATTGTTTTCAAAAGAAGCAAAACTATCGAAGGATGCAAAGGTAAATACATCATTTTATTTCATCGATCACCTAAAAGTAAAAAAAATTGAAGATTCATAAAAAAATAGCCAAATATGAAAAAAAAGAAATATATATTCTTTTTATATAAAACGAAATAACATGAAAATAGGCTTTCTAATTAAAAGGGGGAAAAAAACAGAGAAAAAGAGTATAGTATATGTGAAAATAATGAATAAAGATAATTTACCGCATTTCATTTCCATGTTTGTTAGATGAAAGCAATGATGCAGTGTTCTCAACTGCAGTTTTCCGTGACACAATAAAATACATCTTTTTTCATCCGTTCCATCACCTGAAGAATTCTTGGAAGAAATAACAAAATAATAAAAATTAAGGTCATAGTCCGAAATGACTTTATTATATACGCGGAAATGATGTACACAAGAAATAGGAAGAGCCTATGAAGTGTAAGTGTGTGTTTGACAATAGCTGTTAGCATATAAACCCATAATAATAAGAACAGGCTCACTCCACTGATTCAATACACCTGCAGGGGTGCTAACACAATACTGACACAATATCGCAAGAGCAAAAACAAAAAGGATTGGGGGCACACCCGAAACATGCATTCTGCAGGAATGGTGCTGCCGTAGTGACCACCAAAATTCATGATGCAAATTACTAACATTGGTGTAGGACCCACCAATATTGGGGTACTGTGATGTAGGGGTTGGCTTAACACAATATGACCATATGGTGGAACTAAATCTCGATATTTGTTTGCTGAGATAGGTGACTTTAAGTAGTCTGATAAGATTATTAGTGTAATTTTATGTGTGCACCGTAACTTAATTTGTACAATATTGCAGGAGGCAGAATTGGATTAAGATTGCCCATGGCCCCTCAGGGCTTTGTTTCTGTGAGTGGTGTGTGAGTGTGTATCTGTGGTTGGGTTTTGTATGTGTATGGGTGTTGTGTGTGTGTGATAGTGTATGTAGTGGCTGACTTTTGTGTCTGTGGAAGAAGCTGATAGTAGTATGTGGTGGAGGAGTGTCTCTGTGTATGCTGGTTGAGTGTTGTGTGTGGTGACTGAACTATGTCTGTAGACGGGAGACTGGGTGTTGTGTGTGTAATGTCTGAGTGTGTGCACAAGATTTTCAAGGCAAAAAAAGGGGCACACTGGGGCTAAGGCAGCTGCTTCGGTCACCTAAAAGGTAATCTGGCTCTGGTAGTAGGGAGGAGGCAGACAGGAACCATTCTGGTGGCCTATAATCTCAATATGTTTTGGGATTGGGTGGGAAAGTTAGTTAGTTTGGTCAGAAAAAAAATACCATTCCATACCATACCAATCCAAAATTTGCTAGCCCTCCCCAAAGGAGTGCCTGAAAAAAATATTGTAGATAGAAAAGCATCCTCTTCTACTGCCTGTTATTTTATGGAATGTCTCATGAAAATGTCTAATACAGTGATGATGAACCTTGACACGTATGAAGAACATTTCCCATGATGTTCCACCAGACCATGCAGATACAATGGGGGATATGTATACTTCATTTTGAGACACTATGCAAGTTTGCATCATAGCTCTCAATCCGTGGCACTTTTGATATCTACAAAACCCATACCATTCTTTTATACATCAGCACGATTTGTTTTCCTGTCGCATGTTCTTCAAAAATTATTCTAACCTGCTTCAGAAAAAGTCACCATATTGCTACGGACATAAAATTATGACAGAGAAAAGAGGCACAAGAATTCCACCTTTCTTTATGCAGGTACAGCTACAGATTTTTGATCTTAAAAGAAAAATAATTGCAAAAAAAATAAAAAATGACACAAGAATAAAATGAAGGAGAGGACCCGGGAATGACAATTGTGATGAAGAGCTTGGGAAATAGATATTAAAGCACCAAAACAATGGTGGATAAAAAGCAGCACTTTTTATACATAACCTCCAATCTTCTGATATTTGCAGCAGATAGTTTGATATTAACTGGTGGCTGCTTAAGGAGAATAAGGAAGGCTCCTGGTAATCTTTCCTGCGGGTGCTATGCCTAAGGCCTATAACCCATCAGACTTTTAGCAACTTCGTACAATTTCATATAGGGATAAAAAGGTTTTCTTTAATTTTTTTTACATGCATAATATACTAATCACACGCTCCTCTGTTGAAACATTAAAACGATTCCAATTTCCAGGAGACAGAGGGATCAGAATACAGAGAAAATGAGAAATAAGAAGAATGAAGATAAAATGTATAGGCAATGCATAAGAAAAGCTTGGTAGACCAGAAAAGCCAGACAGTTAATGCAGAAATATGGTGGGGAGAGAATGAAATCACAGATGAGCTATGTAGATGTCAGAGAATGGGTAAATGGATTTTTATAGTAAATGGGAAGATTTTATTTACGAGATAAGGAGGTCTATATTGTTACCTGTCAGGGCATACCATAACTGTATATAAATATATTCAATGCCTATAGAAAGAGTCCTACAAGGTCGTGTTTATCAACAGAACTGAATAAAAAGTACAAGGACAGAACACCATTCATAGGAGTAGGAGATTTCACATTCAACCGATGAGAGGATTCCTTTTTATCACAGTTAAAAGATTCTCGTTGAAGTGGCATTGCCTTCAATTACAGCACCTTCTGTAGCTTACTATTTCTATGTATAGAATTATTTGTACGGCTCTAACATGCAGTGTTGTACTATGAGTATATGAAACAAGCCAACTGCATCGATTATGATATATCAGCTAATACGGTTTGTTTTTTTGTATATTTGGTAACGAATACAAAAATAGGCATTTCCCATGACCATTGAATTTTTTTGTAGTTTTTCTTTTGGGTATATAAACTACACTTAAAGAATTACTCCAAGCTGTTTGCTCTACCCTCCCTCTTTTATGCCCGGCCTTTCCTCCCCCCTTGTCCACCTCACCACCCTCTGTACAGTTTTCCCTCCTTGCCCTCCTCAGCGACACAGCTTTTTTTTTTTCCCATATATCATTTTTATTGGTTTTGGGTGACACCCCAATGCATAATAATAGTACATTTGCTGACGCAGCAGCTCAGTAACCAGGTACAGCATCACCAATTTGCAGTTTAACAACTTTTAACAAATACAATGAGCACGTATGATACAATTCTAACAATTGCTTTACATCGGTGTTGTGTTGTAACCTTGCTCCTGTGATAGCTCGTCTGAGGCATTATTGACGTGGAGCAGTGATCCCCTGTGTTCTCTAAATTGGTGAGCATACGTGGCCAGTATCATTTTCGCGTCATGCATTCGGGTACAGAAGAAAAGGATTAAGGGAAGGGTAGCATTCAACTTTAACTTTCAACTGTGGCTCTGACCTACGCACCTACTTGACCTGTGCTTATTGTGTTGTGCTCACGGCTTTGGCTCCGCTAGCGGACCCCTTGGTTCCTATGGTTCGTGGTTTCCTCCTCCTCTACCAGTGTCCCTGAGCTAGGATCTTTAATTATACCCTATCCATCCGTTCCCTCCTTTGCTTGGACGTCTAGCCAACCGCCCCCTTGAATGCCATGTGTTCCCTGCAGTTTGTAAGCCATCTGCTCATGAAGGCATATGCTATCCACCCTTTTTGCTACCTCCTCTAAGGTTGGAGGCGCCACATTTTTCCACTGTGAGGCTATCGCGATTTTGGCTGTGGTCATTATGTTTATGGCAGTTGTGGTTGCTGGGTGTCTCGCTGGATTGCTCGCAGGGAGCATATGAAGCAAGTAATGTACAGGATTCATTGGTATTGCCATGTTAGTAGCTTCTTGTATGAGCTTTTGGACAGAAGTCCAGAATGGAGTTAGTAGTGGGCATTCCCAGAATACGTGTAGCAGCGAACCTGATGCATGCTTGCACCTCGAGCATAGCGGGGAAGTGTTGGGAAACATCCTAGATAGTCTTAGGGGGACTAAATACCAGCGCATTGCAATTTTGCAATATGCTTCCCATAGGGACAAGCTCTTGGACGCTCGTTTAGTGATGTGAAAGGCATCATGCCATTGTTGTATGGTGAGTGGGTACCCTACGTCTTCTTCCCATTTTTCCATGTAAGGAAGTTTGTGCGCTGATTTTCCTCTTTCTAATGCGTTATAACATAGAACTAGAGGTTTGATAGAGCGGGACGTAAGGATGTATCGGGCAGGAGGTGTGTCTGGTTGTTGTATGTGTTCTGATGGTTTGGTGTGTGCTTGCAGTATGTTCTTGACTCTTAAATATGTGAATAGGTCTCTTGAGTGCAAGGAGAATTCGCTTTGCAGGGTTGGGAATGCTTTTATCGTATTCCGGTCATATAGGTCCTGTATTTTGCGGATTCCTAGAGCTGACCATGACTGGAGTGGGAGGTCTGGTGAGCTAGCCTGCAATGCTGTGAGTGGCGCCTCTTTTAGTAGTGTTTGTGTGTCTTTTACCTCTGAGGCCCACTTTTTCCAAGTTGTCAGTGTGGTTGTAGTACACCATAGTGCGTCAGTCCCTATGGTTTTATGGTCGAGTGTCCAGAGAGCATCGGACAAAGTAGCTGGGTGTATGCAGGCATCCTCAAGAGCTAACCATAGAGGGGTTTGGTCTGCGTCTAAAGATCTAATTAATCGTAGGCCTTGTGCTAGCAGGGATGCTCGGTAGTAGTTACGGATGTCTGGGGCACCTAGACCTCCTCTCGTGTATGGTAGGCTGAGTTTGGCGGTGGCTAGTCTGGGAGGCTTTCTCTTCCATATATGGGTGTTAATGATAGTCTGGAATCTTTTTAGGAGTTTGGCTGACAGTGGTATGGGAAGTGTGCGGAAGAGATATAGCACATGGGGCAATACCATCATTTTAATGGAGTTAATTCTCCCCAGCCATGATACTCCCATCTCCTCCCAATTTCCCATTTGGGATGCAAGTTTGTGGATCATAGGCGTGTGGTTTTCTGGGGTTAGTGAGTGTACTGTCTTTGTTAGTTTGATACCTAAGTATTGGATCGATTTAGTTCGCCAGTCGAATGTGTGTGTCTCCTCTAGCTTGTTGATTGTGGATCTTGGAAGTCGGATGGGGAGTGCTTGGGTTTTTGCTATATTATTTTTATAGTATGACACTGAGCCATAGTTATCCAGTGTTTGTATAAGGACTGGGATAGATTGTATCGGGTCTGTCAGAAATACCAGTATGTCGTCCGCAAAGAGACCTAGCTTTTGCTCGCCCGCAGGGGTAGCAAGCCCTTTGATCAGTGGATTCTTTTTAATGTTATTGATTAGGGGCTCCAAGCACATAATAAAAATGAGAGGGGAGAGCGGGCACCCCTGGCGTGTGCCATTGCGGATGTGCAAAGGTTTGGAGAGGAATCCTGTATTATAAATCTTTGCCGAAGGGCAGCTGTATAGTGCTAGGATACTAGTGATAAAAGATTGGGGAAATTTCAGAGTTTCTAGTGTTTTTCTCATGTACGTCCAGTTTAGGCGGTCGAACGCTTTTTCAGCGTCGAGTGCTAGGAGGACCCCTTGCTGGTTAGATGTGTCTGCCCATTCGATTAGATTGATGAAGTGCCTTGTGTTATCTCCCACCTGCCTCCCGGGGACAAATCCTGCTTGTTCCTTCGATACAAGTTTGGGTAGGAATGGTTTTATCCTATTTGCTAAGAGCTTAGCGTAGAGTTTTGTGTCGGCGTTTAGTAATGATATAGATCTAAGGTTGGCACACATTGTAGGTGTTTTGTTGGGTTTAGGGAGTGTTACTATATGGGCATCTCTGGTGGGATTTCTCCCGTTCCCTTTATGTGATTAAAGAGCTTAGTGAGGTGTGGGGTCAGGTTATCTCCAAATTTGTGGTAGTAGTAGTTGGTTAGCCCATCCGGGCCCGGTGCTTTGTGTTTTGGTAGCGACGCTATTGTGGAACGAATTTCTTCGTCCGTGAATGGCCTCTCTAAGGAGGTTATCTGTTCTTGGGTGAGGGTTGGGAGGCCAGTGTTGTTAAAAAAGGATTGTTATTCTCTCTCTGTGGGTTGGTGTGTGTTTCGGTCTTTGTCGAGCTGATAGAGTGTGGCATAGTAGGAGGCTAATTCCTCCACCATATCTTGAGGGTTATACAGTTTGTACCTGTCGCGGATAATATGTATGGGAGCTGAGTGGTTTGATACTTCTTCTTCAGTCTCCGTGCTAGCATTTTCCCCGCTTTATTGCCTCCTACATAATGGATTTGTTTAAGATAATGTGTTTTTCAGTAGTATCTAGTGCTATGGCGTGTAGTTGTAGTCTCACTTTTTCCAGCTGTTTTTGGGTGTGTTTTTTGGGGTCTTGTTTGTGTGTATTTTCTAATTTGGTGAGTGTCGTTAGTAGCTCAGTTTTCTTTGAGCATGCCCGCCTTTTTGTGTTGGCTCCCAATTGGATGAAGGCCCCTCGTATGACCACTTTGTTACCCCTTGAGTCGTGATGGCCGTTGTGCAGTCCACATGATTGGCAAAGAAGTTAGTAATCTGTTTCGCTATATTTTTGGAGTTATCTGGGTTATCCACTAGAGCTTCGTTCATTCTCCATGTGCCTCTACCACGGGCCGGGTACGGGACGCGGAGCGTAACCGTAAGCAGCGCGTGGTCCAACCACGTTATCGGGCCTATAGAAATGTCAGCGAGGGGTGTTAGGGTATTTTTGTCGGTGAGACACAGGTCAATTCTGGAATATGTCATGTGGACCGGGGAATAATATGTGTAGTCCCTATCTGCAGGGTAAAGGCATCTCCATGAGTCATACAAGTTATGTAGCAGGAGTAGTTTGGTGAGATGCTGTGCTAACGAGATAGATATCCTTTTAGGAGCTTTGTCCCCTGTCCGTCTCATGTCCATGCTTGGGTAGATTGTACAGTTAAAGTCACCACAAAGGATTACGTGTCCTCGCTTATATCTGTCTAGTTTTTTCATTGCTGAGTTAAGGAAAGACTTTTGGTCTTCATTGGGGGCGTATAGTGAGGCTATTGTGACCTCTATGCCATTTAACGAACCCACTAATATAAGTAGCCGGCCATCCCTATTTGCGTGTTGTTTGCTCAGCGTAAATGCCCAATCATCATGGAAGAATGTCGACACCCCTCTGGATTTTGTTGGGGAAAGAGCATGAAAGGCCTGCGTATAATGTTTTACTGAAAATTTTGGTGGATTGCGTCTACAGAAATGAGTTTCCTGCAGACAGGCTATCGCCGCTTTGGACGAGCGCATTTCCTGCATTGCTAGCCTACGTTTATGGGGGCTGTTAAGTCCCTTAACGTTAAGGGAGAACACTTGCATTGAATTAGTCATTGGATTTGGGAGTTAGAGTATTCAGTTTGGCAGGTGTTAGTCGTGCTGTTTGGGGGTTCTCTTTGGAATTGTGTGTCGGTGCATGGCGATATCTAGATCGCGTTCCGAGGAGGGTATCAAGCCTACTGGGTATCAAGCAGTACAGCCAGGTGTTGGGTAGGAACGTAAACGGAAACATAAACTTAAACATATGCATAACCAAAAATAAGTAAAGTATATACAACATGCCCCTTTGGTCGTGGGCATTTTAAGTGATTGGTCTGCGGCCCATGCCGAAGCCGGGCAGCAGGTCAACCTAGGAGGCGTGATCTAAGGAGAGCAGCCGTGTCAACGTACCTTTAAACATGGTTCATACATAAGACTTTTTGATGTTTTAGGACCTTTGTGTGTTTTACCTTTGTGTGCGTTTTTTTTTTGTTTTGTTTTTTGCTTTCTCTCGATATTTTCTATTTGTTTTGTATTTGTTAACTATGTGTCCCTTGTCAGGGTCTATGTGTGTGTTCTCGTACAGGAGAAGCCAATATAAGACAACAAGGTGTGTCGCATCAATGTGGTGAAGTGTGTCATTGCATACATACATATTGGCATCGTTCAGTTGGGGGTATCGCACACAGTCTTGGTCCTACGTGTTCTGTGGACAGTGAGTCCCGCTATTTTCCTGATTGCTCTCGTTGTTGTCTGGGCGAGCCCACCATGTGCCATTCCGTTGACAGCCGTCGAGGCATCTTAGTGATTTGAGTAGGAGAGTCCTGAGCTCTGAATAGTCCCTAGTCCCAGAGGAGTTTTAGGCCTTCGGCTGGATCCTCGATGTTATGGTGCTTGTTGTCCTTCCATATCAAGAGCTTGGTGGGGTAACCCCAACGGTATTGTATATTGTGGTTTCGAAGCGTCTTCGTGACCGAGATGAATTCCCGTCTTCTTTCCATGGTAAGCGCTGATAAATCTGCAAATAATTGGGTGTTTTGGTATGGCTCTGTGAGGTGTTTGCGTGCCGCTGTCATTAGGGCTTCCTTAGATTTAAAGTAGTGAAATCTAACCACCGTGTCTCTTGGCGTATCTGTTGTGAAACGTGGGGGTCTTGGAATGCGGTGGGCCCGGTCCATGAGACATTTTTCCTTCTCTATGGCTGGTGCTAGTGCGGTGCATAGGCCTATGATATAAGCAGGGAGAGCATCATGTGTGACGCTGTCTGGGATTCCCCTGAATCTTACATTATTCCGCCTGGAGCGGTCTTCTATGTCTGCTGTTTTCCTCTTTAGAATCATATGCTCTTCTCTGAGCGTTCGCAATTGCTCTGCAAAATCATTTTGTGTAGCGCATATATCTTCCGTCCTTACTTCCAGGAGGTCTGTGCGCTCACCAATGTCGGCTAGTTCCCGCTTAAATTCTGCAGTCATTTGTTTCATGTCCGCATTTAAAGTTGTTCTTAAGTCTTGCAGCATAGTAAATAGCCGTTTTTCACTCACTGCTGCCTGCGTATATGAAGAGGAGGTTGTGTCAGTGTCCTGCAGTTGATCAGATGCAGGAGAAAGGCCCATGCTTTTGTCGCCATCTTGTGGAGATCTGCCTTTGTCTTTTTTGGCGTTTTTTATCTGGTCCGTCATTTTCATGGTGCCGGTGTCTGTCGACGGGTAAGTTTGTGCTGGGTTTCTGGTCGTCTAACCTGCTTAATTATAGCGTTTGGGTCCATTGCGGCCGGGAGCTCTTACTCCATGCGACCATTCGTTTCGGCTGTTGGACACGCCCCCAGCGACACAGCTTTAATGGCTAAATGAGCTGTCTCTCAGCTCCTCTCAACGCTCGTGAACGCGAACGCCTAGTGCGTGCACAGTGTAGCGCTCAGTGGTCCGACAATACTTCTCTATGAGAAGCATTTGACTGGACAAAGAATGGGAAGAGGAAGACGCTGTGTGTGTCGACAAAGAAGGCAAGGAATCGATTGTAAAGAACTGGGCCTGGTATTGGATTCAAAGTATGTTTTAACCTATTTTTCATAGATTTCCAAATAAGTGCAAAGCGCCCAAAATAGCATATTTGTTGGAAACATACATGATCAGGAAAATGTGGAGCACAAGCAAAAATCTGTATATCACTGGTACAGGAGTTTGTAGAGATACATGTATGTAAAACAACTATTGTTAAGTGGTACATGATACACAAGACAATAAAATAGCATCATACACACACTGCTCTGCTTGCAACCTTCTACCTCTATCCTACCTCTATCCTTGTTCTGTAATTTCAGTATAATGCAAAACAGTATACAATCATCACTGTTTTAGTTTAACATCGATGCTAAATTCAAAATAATAATGTTTTTTTCATCATTGTTATTTTCTTCATGCATATTATTAGTTTGTTTTTTTTTTGTTTCAAATACTTTTTGTTAACACTATTGCAGACCACATAATGGCTAAGCAAATACTTAAAATTTCAGAATCAAAATATTTCAGAAATGGTCTGGGGGCTTGTTTACTAAGAAAATAGCTCATTTTAGAATAAAGCCATCTAACTCGATAAAAGCTATAATGGAGAACATGTGCAATAAAGTTATATAAACAAGAAAGAGTATACACACTACAGATATGTGATAGAGACGTATAGCTGGAAGTATTCCCAGGTGTACCTCACAAACACCTAAAGACAATATACAACCAAGTAAAAGAGTGGGAAACACCCAGAATACGTAAATGTGTGACCAATGTGCAAAAGTGTGACCAATAAATGTGATTTTGTATTTTATAACAAACTTCACTATCTTCGATTTCCTTTATCCACATATATTCCATGGGATGATTTTCAAGCATATTCATCATACATCATACTACCCCTGAGAGGGTGAGAAGCCTGATTTCACGTGTGTTTGTGAGTGTATCTATAGTAACCCTTATATATATACTTTATTCTATACTGTATTACGCTATGTCAGTTTTCTGATCCTAATACAGAGCTTATTCCCGGATTATACCTGATGCCAGGTTGTTTTACATTTTATATATACATTTACGTATTCTGGGTGTTTCCAATAAAGTTATCCCTGATTTATGAATACATCTTGACAATGGAACAAAATAATAAGTACATACCGTACACACAACGGAAACATATTCAGGATCTTCACAATATGGATATGGTAGTAACTGTGTTTGATTGTTTAGCAATTCTTTCCCTTCAGAAAGACAAAAATGTGAATCTGTAAAGATTGATTCTTTATTCCCAAGATTTTGTCTGAACGACACAAGTTCTCCTATATTAGAAGTGCTGGGATGGTGTTCTGTTGGGTTGGAGGGTTTTTGATGGCCATCCAGATCTTGAGAAAACATTCTGCACAGTTTTCTGCTATTTGGATGCAGGGTAGATGTGATATGGGTCGATGATTCAATATCAATATTCTGTCGGTCTTCCAGATCCAAAGATGGAGAATGTTCACAGCTAATAATTTCTGCCTCTTTTTTTGGTTCATGCAGAGCTTGAACACCAATACTGTTTGGCATCAAGAGCTCCTTGCTAAAACTATTATTATGGTCACAAAATGGTTTGTTTTCTGGTGTGCAGAAGCTAGAAATGCAATCTAACATTATATTCTGACCACCTTTAAGCACTGACAAATTAGATTCTGTAGTCATTATTTTTTTGGTAATCAAATGAACCATATATTTTTCATAGCTCGATAAAGGCAGAAATGTCACATCATTTGTCTTTTGCCTTCCAACCAAGACCAGTAATGTTGAATCCGTGAGAAAACAGATTCCTTTGGCTCTTTCTTTTTCTCCCAGTTTCAGTTCTTGAATGCCAGACATATTTGATGGATTGATTGGATACACCAAAATAAGATTTGATGTGTTTGATGCTACAATTACTCTTTTAGCTTGAGAATCAACAACTAATATATCAGGGGTTGAAATACCTGGGATGGATATTTTTCTGGTAGTGGTGGAATTCTTCTCGAAACATACAATGATGAGGCTTGGTATACTGTGTCTAGCTTCAGCTGAGAAGTACTTGTGTCTAAATTGAAAAAGATGACTGGGGTCAGAGTTACGATGTCTTGCAAGGATCTGAGAAAGATCTGCTGGAAGAAGTGAAGAGGTCTTTATCAAGTCATTTGGTTCCGATCTTCCTGAATCTATGGATATCCTTCTGTTATTCTGGGAAACCTCTTCATGTAGCACAAGCAATGAGGACAGTAAGGCTGAGCTGTCCGGTGGGGTATACTTGTTCCAACAATGAAGGTTATCTGTTGAGATTCCTGTCGTTACAACAACTTGGTTGTCCATGATAGGCTGAATAGCATTAATTGTGCCATTAATCTCAAAAACAGGACAAAAGTAACAAGGATTTAAGATTTTTAGGTCATCATTCCATGTGTAAGAGTGAAGCGCACTGTCGATAGCTGCCACCACACAGCCACCATCTTTAGTCCAGCATGCACAGTGAATGACACCACAGCCTTTAATATCTGCTTTTACACTATCACTATTACAAGTCACAGAATGTAAAACAGAAAGATCACGCTTTGTAAGGATGACCAAGACATCTTTGCTTGGATGCCATACACAGCCACTGGGCAGCACTGGAAGGGGATCAGCAGCTTCACAAGTCTGAGAAAGAACTAGCTTGTTTTTTCCAGATGGGTCATTATTAAGCTTCCAAATACTGACATGTTTCTTGTGCTGAATTGCCAACAAAGCTGGGATGTCACTTCCAATAGCTGGTCCCCAATATAGACCATGCACGTGTTCAAACTGTCCGATGACCACAGAGTTGCCAAATTGTGGCTCTTCATTATCAAGATGCAAGGCCGTCAATACAACTTGTCTGCCGTCTGTCCAGGCTAAGCCATGTAAGGGATGGATTGCTTGAAATAAAGTGTTGAGACCAGTTTTCGAAAGTTTTGCCTTTCCAAGATCCATACTCTAGTCAAGAACTGGCAATCAAAGGGTTATGAAAGGATTCTTCATAAATATAACAGGCATGTTATGGCTAGAACTCTCGGTTGGACTTGCTTGTTCCCAGTGTCTAGTAGACTGTGCAATACTTCCTATTGTCACCAGATGCTGAGCTTCTGCAAATAGTTTAAATCCGTTTACCGGCTAAGTATACTACGTTTTTGTTACTTCAGACTGAAGATAAATCCCCATGGGATTCTACGCATTGTTTAACTAATTGCATTTCATTGACATTCCCTAGAAAACCTGTCTGGTGAGATTAAGGAAATGCAGTAAACTGCACTAAATATAGCATTGTAATTCATGAACTCAGTGGGTCTTGCAAAAGATTATCCATGACACTACAACACCTTCCGGTTTCTAAAAGGAGAATTTAGAAATGTAAATGCAACTCTTAACTCACTTCCTTCTAAGAATTTTATGAAACATTTAGAATCTAATGATTTCTTTCTCCGATTTTATTTTACAGGTGCAAAACTGAGTGACACATTTTTGTGGTTATTTAAAAATATATTAAAGGGACACTACAGTCACCTGAACAACTTCAGCTTAATGAGGTTGTTCAGGTGAGAACTATAGCTCCCTGCAGCCTTTCTCATGTAAACACTGTATTTTTCCTGAGAAAATACAGTGTTTACATTGAAAGCTAGGAACACCTCCAGTTGCAGTCACTCAGAGTGAACCAGAGGGACTTTGGAGTTGATGGAGGCATAATATGTCTCCATCCACTCAGATCTGCTGTCAGCAGAGCACAGGACATCACTGTGCACAGCATCCTGTGATTCAGTATCTCCTCCCTCTGCATGCAGACACTGAACTTTCCTCATAGAGATTCATTGATTCAATTCATCTCCATGAGGAGATGCTGATTGGCCAGGGCTGTGTTTGAATCATGCTGGCTCTGCCCCTGATCTGCCTCATTGTCAGTCTAAGCCAATCCTATGGGGAAGCACTGTGATTGGATCAGGCTACCACATGTCAGCAGACTGCTTGTTTTTCTGAGTCTAACAGCATGCAGCTTTTCAGCTTCAGGCTTGAATACAGTAAGATTTTTACTATATTTATGTAGGCATGAGGAGCCCAGGGGGGGCTAGATGGTGGTGTTAACACTATAGGGTCAGGAATACATGTTTGTGTTCCTAACCCTATAGTGATCCTTTAACTAGAGATTTGCACAGAAAGAAATTCAGTTTGGTTCAATACTTTTACAATTTTAGTTAGGCCAAAAAAAAAAAAATCATTAAAATGTTTAGTTAATTTCTAAATTTTGGATGACCATTATTCCCAAAAGGGAATGGATGAATCCAAAAGGTGGAAATCACAATTATCTCCTTAAGAGGAGAACATACCGAGTAGTGAAAACACCATACACACACTATATATTATCATTTTTTTCACAGTATAGTGATAAACATGGTGTAACAGCATTTTAATATGAACATGGTGCCTTGTTAAAAGTGTAGGAGTGAGTATTAGTAGGTGTGATTTTAGGAGCATTTGAAAAGGAGAAAATATAGCTGTCCTCTCCATGCACTTAGTTAATAAAAAAATAAACAAACAGCACCTATCAAAAATCCATTCGGTCATTCTGTAATTGTGAAAATAGCAAAAAGCTAAATTTTCGGGGTGTTTTTGTTTGTTTTTAGAATTCCAATGCGCATGTGTAATATTAACTACCTACCAGAAGCATCTTAACTTGGTCATTCGGTCATGCTATAAATTCATCATCCGATTTTTGAACTGATAAATTAATGAAATACAAAATGTTCATTCATTTTCTGATTCGTCCGAATTGGAATACACATGCATATTAACTATGTACTTTGTATTCAATTTGCAAGAAGCATCTATTCTTAATTCACTTTTTGCATAAAAATAACAGTAAGGGGGCGGGGCCGGGCCGCCGAGCAGAGCGGTCGCAGGACAGCTCAGCTCCTGCAAACGAGGACACTTTCAAGCTTAAAAGAAAGACTCCAAGCACTCAACTCACCCAGGACTGCGACCCACAATGGAGGAGGGCTAGCGGAACCGGGGAGAGGCTTACTCCCTGAGTTCAAGTCCCCCGGAGGGGAGAACTCTGCGGCAACAAGCGGGAACTTCCCTGGCGGTGAGTGGAGTGGACGGCCGCCGCTCCACTATCCTGCCTACCGGAGCCCAACAGCCACACTGCACACAGGCGGTCCCGGCCCCGGTCCCCCCCCCTCTGGGCCGGGGGGGTGATCCCGGTCCACGCCCGGCGACCCTGATCGAGAGGCCGCAACTGAAGATGAGATACCCGCCCGCTGCCTCCAAAATGGCGGATGCCACGTGCGCCACTAGCACGGGGAGAACCCTGCACCTCACAGTGCTTCCAGCGACAGCAGCCCCTGCCTGCAGATCCCTCCACAAAGGGCAGAGCTAACTCCCGCAGAAACTCAAATATAGGGAGGCACGGACGAACTGGGCAAGCAGGACTGCCGGGACAACGGTCTCTCCCTACTGAAAACCAGCGGGGGTAAGTGGCAAGTCAACTTCCCCAGAGCAGTGGCCCAGAGATACCCGATGACCAGAACACCACAGAACGAGCAAAGGGACCCGCTCTGACAGGCAATCTAACCTGCAAGCAGTAGACACCAGGCGTCATCTGAAAAAAGCCCACACGCCCTGCAGGCCTCCATCTGAATAGGGCCTCAAGATGGCGCCGGAGGGGGAAACCTCTCTCCCCGGCCCGCAAACCGACACAAAAGACCAGAGCAGCAGCTCAAAGGAGACCACTGACACCATTTCACACCAGCAAGAAGCAGCAATCTGCTAAATACCTGCAGCGAAGCAAACCACATTCCCAACATCAGACCCTGACAAATCCACAGAGATCCCGGGCTCCACAGGCAAATCTACAGCTCAGTGTCCCTGGAGCACTAACCACGGGTACCAAACGGACACGCAGAATACCCTATCCAGGACTGACACACAAGGGGCAAAAGCTTTGTACTCCATAAGACTGGAAAGTATATACTTCTGTTTATAAATAACAACCTTAATGTCAACCTAGCAGCCAAATGTATCTGGTTTAGCCACACATTAGACTAGGTGTCTCCCATGGCACTTACAGCATGCAATCTCTATTAAGATAAAAATGCTTTTTTCTATTCTGTTTTGTTCCTCATAACTATGCCTAGCATAAACGCTGTTTCATACAAGATAAGCAGTAATACCTTTAAATATAAAAATGTGCTGAAGCAGCAAAATGAAACCAAAGACAACTCATGAAGACTAATACCGTATGTAACCTGTTTCATTGTGTTTTATGCATGGTCTTGCACTCGTTATTGTGACGGTGCAGACCGACTTGTTCACTTATGCACAATAAAAATAAAGAATTTAAAAAAAAAAAAAATAACAGTAAAAATGATTTGCCTATAACAGGGCAATTTTATTTAACAGTTTCTTTTTCAGGTCACAGATAGAATGTGTAATGTATTTATCGTTTTGTGAACAGCAGCACAAAGTCAGCATGAGAAATATATGGTCATGTTTGTAACTTTGTAATGCAATGGCGACCAGTGATGTCTATCAATCAGTTCTAGTGAACACAAAATTCCAAACACTCAACATGTATATAATAAATCCCATCAAGGGGTTCTTGAGACATAATTTAAAAAAAATCAAGTCACAAGCATGGCTCAGGCTGCCTGAGATTAGTGGGAGTTACAATCCTGTGTTACAGAAGCTAACTGAGGTTGTAGCCATTTAATCAACCGTCTCCTGTTATGTCAGCATAGGAGCCAGGATTGCAGATTCACTTTCCTTTCTCACTTCGAGTCTCCCTTCTGGACATATAATTATTGGGAGAGGACAAAATTAAAATGGCCATAGAATTACAAGGAATAATACATATATAAAGTTATACACTGGGACATTTAATACAATGACACGTTTAGAATGTGAACAATTACACTTGATTACATTGAATAAATCCTATGGTTTAAATATATTCATTTAAAAAAAAAAAACTCATCCCCTTTTATTCCAATTTAATCATATGATCACTTAGTCCAACAGTACAATGTTGGGATATGTTGCTACAGTAAGAGTAAATTATAATTCTATGAAATAAAACGCAATCGTTTCAGTCTTTATAAGAAATATTATAAATACTCTGCACACTGTAAACATCACATTGTGCTTGCATTACAAAATGTTAACCCTTCTACACCTTAAAACCGTTATCATGTGCTTTAGTGGTTATGGTTCCAGGAGTCCCCCAGTCTTGTCCCACGGTAAGAAGTCAAACACTTTTCAAAAAGTTTGACGCGTATTGGTCTCCCTCGAGTGCCCTCAGCCCTTCCTGTCTTCTGTAATCTAGCTACAGGACAAGTTCATTTTCCGATTTAGCAATATCAATGTAAACCCAAAATAAGAAGTGACATTGCACAACATCTCTAGTGCACATATTACGCAAGACATATTATGTAAGAAAAGTGAGAATTCTAAATTAATTTCAAATTTAAGGCTCAGAGTAACTGAACTGGATGCAGTGGCGTACATATAGGGTTCCCAGGGTTCGCAGCCCCGACCGAGCCTGTCACTCCCGTCGTCATGTTTTGCGGCCCCGGCCCGTGTTGGAAACCGTCGGAGCCTCGGTTCGAGGGGCCCATCGAGTGGCCCATGTTGTTTGTATGTATGTATGTGTCTTTGTATGTACAGTTGCAAGAAAAAGTATGTGAACCCTTTGGAATGATATGGATTTCGGCACAAATTGGTCATAAAATGTGATCTGATCATCATCTAAGTCACAACAATCACAGTCTGCTTAAACTAATAACACACAAAGAATGAAATGTTGCCATGTTTTTATTGAACACACCATGTAAACATTCACAGTGCAGGTGGAAAAAGTATGTGAATCCTTGGATTTAATAACTGGTTGAACCTCCTTTTGCAGCAATAACCAGGGGAGGGCTGGCAGCCTTAGGCCTGGGGGGCAAAACCAGTCAAGTGGCCCATTGCACCACCAAATCAGTTCACCATCCATGCCCACCTTTTCCTGGTTTTATAACGGATATTGATGTTATACTAATCAGTAGCTCTTCGCGATACCCGCTCCTTCACATCTCTGACTTTCAATGTTGTCAGAGCGCAGGCTGAGAGTCTCTGAGCCTGTGCTCTGACTCACTAACTGAGCACCGGAACCACGAGGGAGAGGATATGATCTGACTGCACCTACTGCTGGTGCACACCAGTGGACCACCAGCGAATCGTTTAAATTAAATATGCTGGTGTACCCAACTCCCCTCCTCTTACTTCCCCTCCCCCCTTCTTACTCCCACCCTCCCCTCTTCTTACTCCCCCACCTCCCCTCTTCTTACTCCCCCTCCCCTCTTTTTGTTCCCCCCTCCCCTCTTCTTACTCCCCCACCTCTCCTCTTACTCCCCCTCCCCTCTTCTTACTCCCCTTCCCCTCTTACTCCCCCTCCCCTCTTACTCCCCCTCCCCTCTTCTTATTCCCCCCTCCCCTCTTCTTATTCCCCCCTCCCCTCTTCTTATCCCCCCTCCCCTCTTCTTCTCCCCCCTCCCCTCTTCTTATTCCCCCCCTCCCCTCTTCTTATTCCCCCCTCCCCTCTTCTTATCCCCCCCCTCTTCTTATTCCCCCCTCCCCTCTTCTTACCCCCTCCCCTGTAGCGTGGCCGAGCTGGTCTCTTCCGCGCGGAACAGGAGTTTCTGTTTCCTGTAACCGGCCAGACTGACAGGAAGTGCACACTCAGTGTGACCTTCCTATCACTCCGGCCGGGCACCGCCGGGCAGCTCGGCCCCGCTACAGGGGAGGGGAGGGAGGGAAAAGCAGCTGCAGCCGTCTGAGCGCTCTTTACAGAGCGCTCGGCGGCTGCAGCATTTAAAGGGCCGGCCCGCCGCGGCCGGTCCTAAAAGAATTTCGGGCGGCCTGGGGGGCAATTGCCTCCCTGCCCCCCGGCCCAGCCCGCCCCTGGCAATAACTTCAACCAAACGTTTCCTGTAGTTGCAGATCAGACGTGCAAAACAGTCAGGAGTAATTCTTGACCATTCCTTTTTACAGAACTGTTTCAGTTCAGCAATATTCTTGGGATGTCTAGTGTGAATCGCTTTCTTGAGGTCATGCCACAGCATCTCAATCGGGTTGAGGTCAGGACTCTGACTGGGCCACTTCAGAAGGCATATTTGCCTTGGGTCATTGTCCTGTTGCAACACCCATCTTCTGTTGAGCTTCAGCTGGTAGACAGATGGCCTTAAGTTCTCCTGCAAAATGTCTTGATAAACTTGGGAATTAATTTTCCTTCGATGATAACAATCCGTCCAGGCCCTGACGCAGCAAAGCAGCCAAAAAAACATGATGCCCCCACCACCATACTTCACAGTTAGGATGAGGTTTTGATGTTGGTGTGCTGTGCCTCTTTTTCGCCACACATAGTGTTGTGTGTTTCTTCCAAACAACTCAACTTGGTTTCACCTGTCCACAGAATATTTTGCCAGTACTGCTGTGGAACATCCAGGTGCTCTTGTGCAAACTATAAACGTGCAGCAATTTTTTGTTTGGACAGCAGTGGCTTCCTCTGTGGTATCCTCCCATGAAATCCATTCTTGTTTAGTGTTTTACGTATTGTAGATTCGCTAACAGGGATGTTAGCATTTGCCAGTGACTTTTGTAAGTCTTTTGCTGACACTCTAGGATTCTTCTTCACCTCATTGAGCAGTCTGCGCTGTGCTCTTGCAGTCATCTTTACAGGACGGCCACTCCTAGGGAGAGTAGCAGCAGTGCTGAACTTTCTCCATTTATAGACAATTTGTCTAACCGTGGACTAATGAACACAGCAAGGCTTTTGGAGAAACTTTTATAACCCTTTCCAGCTTTATGCAAGTCAACAATTCTTAATCGTAGGTCTTCTGAGAGCTCTTTTGTGCGAGGCATCATTCACATCAGGCAGTGCTTCGTGTGTTATTTATAGGGCAGGGCAGCTACAACCAACACCTCCAATCTTATCTCATTGATTGGACTCCAGTTGGCTGACATCTCACTCCAATTATCTCTTGGAGTTGTCATTAGTCTAGGGGTTCACATACTTTTTCCACCTGCACTGTGAATGTTTACATGGTGTGTTCAATAAAAACATGGCAACATTTCATTCTTTGTGTGTTATTAGTTTAAGTAGACTGTGATTGTCTATTGTTGTGACTTAGATGATGATCAGATCACATTTTATGACCAATTTGTGCAGAAATCCATATTATCCAAAAGGGTTCACATACTTTTTCTTGTAACTGTATGTATGTTGTGTGTGTGTATGTCTGTATGCATGTATGTGTGCTGTCTTTTTGTATGTATGTGTCTTTGTATGTATGTGTGTCTTGTGTCTGTGTGTGTGTCGGTCTGTATGTATGTGTATGTCTGTCTGTATGTATGTATTGTGTGTGTCTGTCAGTGTGTGTGTATGTGTCTGTCTGTATGTGTCTATGTGTGTGTGTCTCTATGTATGTATGTGTCTGTATGTATGTGTGTATGTGTCTTTGTATGTATGTGTGTGTGTGTGTGTCTGTGTCTGCTGAGGAGGGGGAGTAGGAAAGAGGGAGGGAGGGGCCCCATGGATCAGTTTCGCACCGGGGCCCCATGGATTGTGTGTACGCCACTAACTGGATGCATAGATGGATTAGAGAATTTTCCAAATTTGACCTTAAACTTGAATCTCAATTTGAATTCTCACTTTAGTGAATGACTCTGATTTTCTACAAGATTGAGGGAGATTTACTCTGTACCCCATGCTCCTAACAATGTGGCTCCTTTCCAGCATCAGTAAAATAATACATTAAATCAACATTTCAACCCAGCTATTCTTATAATGATACTTCCACTGTGTGCCTTAACATTGTGCTCATTCTGTCAGTAGCATTCTGAATAGTCTACCTGTGCTACAATGTATTCTGTGGTACCACTTAGATAATATATGTCATGTCTGTCAACTTGTCCTGGCAGTAGGATCAAGAATTAACCCAGCTGCCAGTTAAATACATGGTATCACATTCATGCCCTCACACCCTGTCCTCCTGCCTGAAGCATTATTGGTACCCTCAGTTTTATCCCTTATTATAAACCATTAATAATAAGATGCTGATGATTAAGTAGCAACAGCCAAATGTTTTGTGGCATCTGAGCGTTTGACACATTGGTATATTATTTTCCATGAAAGCAGAATGAGTTTGTGTCGTGCGAGGCTTTCTAGACATTTGCCCATCCTTTTTCATAATGATCTGTTCAATGTATTGCTTTAGTTAAAGTACGGCAAACCACAATTCATTTTTTTTCCAAACCGTGCTGCTGTTTTATAAATGACTACTATTAGCATGACAATTAAATTCTGGTGTCGACTCAATGCCAGGAAAGACTCAGATTCCTGTCATTGAGAAGAGCGTGGGTTTGATATAACATTTGTGCTGCGTAGTTCAAATTAAATGTCAGCTCTCTGCAGGGGAGAAAAGCTCATTGGGTTTATTGATTAAACCTACAGCGCAATAGACGTTAAGGCTTTCCAGAGTAACCCGGTGCGGTGAATTATGACAAAACCCTTCCAATATTTTTTATTGAAACACAAGTTATTACTTATTTGCTTCTGTCTGGAATATAGAAGTGTGAGGGACAGACATATGTCAATTCATTACCTGTTAATCACAAACAAGATGTTAGGATGGACCATTCTTCATGTTCCTATAAATTTATAAAAAATATATGAAAAAAAACATCGGCAACATAGGACAAACAGATAATTGTCAACAGATGAACTTGCAAGCCTAAGAAATACAAAAAGAAATTTCACTAATGAAGCCCATTATTACAGTGAAAGTTGGTTAGATTTAAAAAAAAAAATCATAATAATAGTTTATCCAACAAATTAGGAATCATGGAGAACTTATAGCCTTATTTGCAGATTCTCAAAATTAAGACCTCAAAAAACCTATGCTAATTTTTTAAGAATTCCCTTAACATGCAAACTGGTCCAGAATTCTCATAACACACAATAATTGGTTGGGGGTGTATATCAATGGCACGTTACGAGACAAGTGAGTACAGCTAAATGTTAATCTCACTAAAATTCTTTTGGTGACGTGTCTAAAATTCCATTTAGAACGTCCACTACTGGACACCCATTCCGAGATGGCCAGTACGCAGCCCATCAGACAGCCGCAAAGCCATCTCCCTGCACTACTCAACATACTGCCTCTTAAAAACAAGCAGATCCCAATAAGCATACTCGACTACCTTCCTGTGACCATCAACCTACCCACAGGTGGGCACTTCAGCCTGAATTTGAAACACTTGTGGTGGGACTCTGTGTTGATTAAACCCAAAGCTAAGCTGTTGCATTCTCTACCTATGGCATAATGTCCCCACCACCGTACGCTTAGAGAGAATCTTACCTTGTGTTTCCTATATATGGAACTCAGGGCTAGCCGGCCTAAGGGGCCTCCCAGGGCTTTGTTCCATATTAACACTCCCCGTGCATTCCACTTTCTTATTCATTAATCTACTGTCCTACTTCATATGCACGATATTCTTACTTGCCTTTAATTTTAAGTGCAGTATACCTAACATTTTATGATCAATTAATACATTTTGCTTGCTTCATATGTCTCTGCCAACATGTTATTATATGCTTGTCAGTTAATTTCTGCACGCTATAAGTAAAGAATGTAATAAAAAAAAAAAAGAATAAAAGTTGCCTGTGAAATGCATGGAGAGGGGACAGACTATGTTTAATACACCCTAATAGACTGCACATGATGCTAAACTAATATATTCCATTCAGCAGCACTGGGAGGTACGGTCCCAAACTAAATCATATTATGTATCTCAATTTACAGAGTGAACGAGTTACTGGCAAAAGTGTTTGAGTCATCAGTACCTATGTTATTGGGTCTCATGGCTGGGTTGTATAAACTTTTACTTCTGCATGCTTATTAAATGTTTGCTGCAAATTATCATCCACTGTTAGTGTACTTGTTTTAAATACCGTAATAAAGTTGTTGGTGTGTCATGAAAATTAAAAATCTTCCCAGACACAGTTAGGTAGCCTCCTGCTGGGCTCAGCAGATCGTAAGTGTGAAAGTGTTACATTATGAGTAATTATCACAAGTTCAGACAGGTTTGGTTTTCATCCAACTTTGCAGAACATTTCCCCCGTAACCCTGAGAACAATCACTCTATAACCAATAGATATATGTACATTTTATCTAAAGGAAGACTTGTTACAAATGAGAAATCTATCACAAATGCAGTTAATCTGCAGAAATAGTGTTAATAACTCCTACAAAAGCTGTATGGTCTAATCTTCTGGTCATACCTTTATTAGAGGATTAAATAAAGTTTGTGATACAGGTATGACACTAAACTAAGAAGGAGTACGAGGACATTGGGGGCACACTCGGACTATGCATTTCTAAGCAGTGTGGTGAGGCGAAGATACCAAAATTTATACAAAATACAGATGATTAAAACTAAGATTATTTGATCACTAAAAGCCAGAATAATGTACAATTTTATGAAAGGACAGGAGGCTCATATTTGCCGTTTGAATGCTCTGAATGGACAGAAAGGCACCGTGAGTAGCAGTTCGGAAATAAAAAAATGCAGAAGGTGTCTTTTCGAGACCAATCTGCGGAGTGAATATTATCCAAGAGGGATGCTCCAGAAGAAATAAAGAGTTAACCTGTATGAAACAAACGCACTGTAGAAGTAGGAGTGATGGAGGGTGCTAACAATGCAAAGCTTTGGAAAAAAAACAGGTAAAATATGGAAAAAGTTTTGTTTTAGTCTGACGTCAAATTGAAAATAAAATGCGCCATCCGGGGTAAGGAATAAACTGGTCCTGACGTCTGCGATGTTCCAAAAGGAGATCAGACACAATAGTAACCAGGGCCAGTGCAAGGATTTTTGGCTACACAGACGAAGATGCATTTTTCTGCCTTCCCCCTGTACCCCCTTAAAAAGGCATCTCTCCCCTCTTAACCTCCCCTTTTCATCCTACACTCCACTATATTATATCTTATCCCTAATATTTCCCTTTGTGTCTCTTATACTTCTGCCCCTTTCTCCCCCAAGCCGCTTTGTGTGTCTCATTCTCCCCCCAGCTCCTTTGTATGTCTCTTTCTTCCTCCAGTCCATTTGTGTGTATCTTTCTCCCCTACCCAATTCCTCTGTGTAACTTTCTCCTACAGCCCTATGTCTTTTTGTGTCCCCCTGCCTCTCTCTCAAGCCCCAGTCTGTCTCTTTTGCCCTTTCCCCAGCCGCTCTGTGACTCTTTGCACCCCTCCTCCCAGCCCCACTGTGTCTCTCTTTCTCTCCACAGCCCCATTTGTGTGCCTCACCAGCATCTTGTCTCTTTCTTCCCAAACCCCTCTATGTCGCTTTGTGTCCTTCCCAGCCCTTCCATGTATCTCATTCCTCCAACCCCCATGTGTCTTAATTCCTCCCCCAGCCCCTCCATGTGTCTCATTCCCCCCTCCTCGTGCTAATCTCCTTCCTCAGTCCCTCCATATCTCATTCTCCCAGTACTGTGCTCGCCTCCTGCTGGCCACCCGAATCCTGCACCCCCCTGAGCTGGTACACAGTAAGGCGGCCGCCTGTCCCGTCTTAAAGTTTAGCAACAAGCTGGTGGAGTAAGAAGTGTTCATTAATCTGATGGTCACCCTTAGTAACACATGTAAGAAATAAGAATAATATATATAAAGCAGCAGATAAATAAATTAAGGGTACTCACTCCTAATAACACAAGGTATATAGCAAAGTCAATTAATAGGGGGCTCACCCTCCAGCCTCAACTACATTAAGTTGTAGTGATCCTGGTGGTGACTATAGTGTGTCTTTAAGAGCATACATTTTTGACTGTACTCCCTGTATCCTTCAAATCTTTCCATGATGCTGGAGACAGCTTCCTATTTACCCTTCTTAGTCAATGATTGATGCTAAAATCTTATTTTTTAGATTCTAATTCTAACAAGTGTATATTTATCTTAATTTCACATATTTAACAAATACCAGGATAGTGACTCAAAATGCCCTCCAAAAAACACAAGAATATAATTTTGAAAGAAGATCCTTGTAATCAAGATTTTCTGTTATGGAAATTGTCTTGACCAAACTATGGAAATTTTACCCAAATGTTTAAGGGTTAGTTCTCCAGCTACCAGAAAATGCTGCTAGATGAACAGGCTGATTTTTTTTCACGTTACTCCTTTTAGACTGTACGAATAATAAGCAGAGTAAGACATATACATACACAACACAGCAGAAAAATTGACTTGTAAAATACCCCCAGACATATCCCTAGCCAACAACTAAAGAATTTGCATTAGCCCTTCGATCAATAATTCATTAACGGCATAAATAATTCCTACAACATTGATAAGCGGTTGAGCTATAGAAATCCAGAAACTGTGTAGCAAATAGAGTCTGCCTCACTGCTTGTGTTCTGAGACAATGTGTGGCTAAACATTCTAAATGCATTATTTAGAACTCGTATCTGCACTTGTATAAGTCTGTGAATGCAGACGGACATATAAGGGGAGGGAGTTCCAAAGTAAAAAATGAATGGTGCATAGTTTTGCTTATTTTGGTTTGTGACCAGTTATTGTTGGTTGCCCAGTACTCGTTGTGGACACTTCTCAATTATGGAATTTGGGGAATATTTATCAAAGTGAACAACCACTGAAAAGTGGTGGTTAAATTCTGTCATTATTTTGATTGTATTTATAAACGAGATGTAAAAAATTTAGGTTTTCTTTGTGGTAAATTATATCAGTTTTCACATAAAAACTATTTTTGTGCCACTTTTCTATTGGAAAACTGGTGGAAATATACAAAAATCTGTTGCACTGGCGAAGAAATGGACATATTCAAAAATAATGGTTAGGGCAGAAAAAAGCAATAGATAAAAAAAAAATCGTACTGATTTCATAAATTACACCAAAAAGTCTCTAAATTTGGATTTGTAAATAAAGATATGTATAGATTCAGTTACATAAATAATCGTAGAAATCATAACTATAACCAATATATCAGCCTTCGTCTAGTACAGATCTTATGGCGTTACACTGTATCTGGTTCCCTACAGAACGGTGTTACAGAAGTTGAAAGATTTGGGGGAGGAGGGGGTTGAGAGATACTAATTTGCTTTTTGGTGTAACTTTGTCACAACAACAACAAAAAAAGTCCCCATTCTGTATCATAAATCAACTTGACCTTTTCCTCTGCTAAACAGTCGATAGAGTAAAGTAATTGCAAACTACCAAAAAAAAGCCATTTCACAGCTGCTATTCTGCAAAAAAACGCCGAAAAAGAACGAACAGTTCTTTTGTAGAACAGTTACATTTCGTTCTCGGAATAATTTATTTTATACCATTGTATTTGTAAGTGGCTGACAGATGAGCTAATTGTTAATAGAACATTTTTGTAGCAAGGTAAAGATAAGATAATTACACTCCATCTGGGACTGTTCGCTAAATTTAAAAAAATTTTGAAAAAGACAATAATCTCAGAAAAGCAATCTTCCTATTTGCATAATATATAGTTACATAAAACCGTTGTTTTTAAATTAATTTTCTCTTTCTCTCTCTGTCTCTGCAATATGATGGATAATGAAATTACAAAGTATTTGCCCAATTTAAGTCTGAGAGCTTTTTCTATGTAATCTGCATTTGAAATGCTTTTTTATTCCACTGAGCTATATCACTGATAGGAGATTATTCTGAAAGAGAATAACCCTTATAAAACCCACATAATTTAGATTTAATTTCTGGTGAACGCAAAAAAAGATTAGCCATGTGAAAACCACACATTTTGTTGCGACATACACTTTGATCACTTCTGAGATTTTTACTCACAATGTCCATGGCTTTTCCATGAGAAATGCATGGATTTTGCTGGCCATGGATATGGGGCACACAGATCATGCTAGTCGTGGTTCATCCTCTTTGCCACCCATGATGATAAAGGCATCCTTCCTGCCTAACTAGTGTACAATGATGGAAAACATCACAAAACACCTGTTCATCAAAATGCACCACAGGTCAGAAAATAAGATTAACATGTCTGGGATATACTTTTGCACACTTTGCGCTTCTGGTAAAAGTGCATGGATCAACTGCATTAACTTGCAATTTTGACTAAATTCTGAATTCAATGTTTCAATATAGCTGAAGTATTGAACAATATGGCTTATTTGAGTTATATTTTCAAAAATAGGATAGATGGGTGGGAACATTTTGTGTGCTGTACTGAACTCTTGTAATTGAGTTTGGACCTTTCATAATTGTGCAGTTTCTACCCTGATAAAAATATTACTCCGCTGATCACATATTGTGTAATATTTAACTTTGTAAGTAACCCCGGATGCAAAATGAACTGCAGATAAGGGCTTGCATGCTGTACAGCATGACCACAAAAGATGGGCAGAGGCCTGGGTTCTCATGATTAGCATAAAAAAAACAGTAGGAAAACATATTTAACTAATGTAGTGCTGCTACCCCTTTCACTGTGGCCCCAACAGTGAATATTACAATGAATGAACAGAGCAGAAAAAGGAGGTAAACACAACAAGATATACAGTTGCAAGAAAAAGTATGTGAACCCTTTGGAATGATATGGATTTCTGCACAAATTGGTCATAAAATGTGATCTGATCATCATCTAAGTCACAACAATAGACAATCCCAGTCTGCTTAAACTAATAAAACACAAAGAATGAAATGTTGCTGTAACGGAGCTCCGTGTACTCCGACCGAGTACCCTCCGTTGATGGATGCTCCTAGCGCTCTCAGAGGACTCCAAGCACTGCAGACGACACCACAACCACTGCAGGCTCCACAACCGCCGTAGCTTAACTGGAGCCGCGCCGTCTTCCTTCCACCCTGGATCGGCTTCTGTCCTCCAGGACCGTGTGGGGAAGACCTCTCCTCCAGGAGAGCGTATCCGGAACAAGCTCTTACAAGAGCTAAGTGATTAAGAGCTCAGGGGAATATGCAGCGCATAGCAATCCCCAGTGTGATATAGCAGTTCCCTCCAATAACGAGACAAGGCTACGTATTGAGGGTCAGAAGAGGTCTGAGGACTGGAACACCCAGCCTGCTTTTTATTAGGATAAGGTACACACAGGACACTCCCAGGGGGAGGATGAAATTAACCAATAACAGCAAAGTACAGCCCACAGGTTCCCTCCCCTCAGATAAACAGTTAAACCAATTATTACATACAATAAAAATACAGTTTTCACATACACACTGTAACTTTAAAACCATACATTCAATTTCAATAAAAGTTACATATTCAGACTCAGCATACATCAAACATAAACACTTCCAAAAATCAGCCAAATCCCTCCAGTGGATCAAAAGTTAGCTGGAAGTCCCTTTATGACCGACCGCAAGCACAATTTCCTGCCCAAAACAGTTCCATAGATTTGGGCTGTGCGGCCGGTCAATTTCATGCCGAAAAACGACGGGACTTAGTCTCTGGAGCTGCAAGTTCAGTATGGGAGAAGGTAAGGGTCAGCGGTGTTCGACAAAATGTGTAGCCGATTTTAGTTCCACAGAATCTTTAGCATACACCGCTGACCGCATTCGAATGACTAAAATGGCCGCCGCCACGTATTCGGCTGCCGAATGGCGGCCACCCAGCGCTCGGCAATTAACCTGCAGTAACCTCACAGCCTGGGAGGTAAATTGCCTGCACACTTTAGCTTCTGGGTGGTCCGCCTGTGGGGTACTTGGTTCAGTAAGCCCTATTTACTGAACCAAGTGGGAGAAAGCCAGGGGCAAGTTATTTTACAGGTCTGGGGACATAGTCTTAAAGGGACATTGTTCAGCAAAGTCACAATATGTCCCCAGACGGTTCTTAAAGGGCCATACACACCCAATAAATGTTAATAAGTTTTCAGGGGCACAATCTTCCAGGGGCCATAGTCATGAGGCAGGAGGCTGGCAAACATGCTTCTCCACAATCCAGGGAAGCAGGGCAATTTCTCATTTAAAGGGCCAGTTACAAATAGCGATTTGTAACAGTTGCCATGTTTTTATTGAACCCACCATGTAAACATTCACAGAGCAGGTGGAAAAAGTATGTGAACCCTTGGATTTAATAACTGGTTGAACCTCCTTTGGCAGCAATAACTTCAACCAAAGTTTCCTGTAGTTGCAGATCAGACGTGCACAACGGTCAGGAGTAATTCTTGACCATTCCTCTTTACAGAACTGTTTCAGTTCAGCAATATTCTTGGGATGTCTGGTGTGAATCGCTTTCTTGAGGTCATGCCACAGCATCTCAATCGGGTTGAGGTCAGGACTCTGACTGGGCCACTTCAGAAGGCATATTTTCTTCTGTTTAAGCCATTCTGTTGTTGATTTACTTCTATGCTTTGGGTCATTGTCCTGTTGCAACACCCATCTTCTGTTGAGCTTCAGCTGGTAGACAGATGGCCTTACATTCTCCTGCAAAATGTCTTGATAAACTTGGGAATTAACTTTTCCTTCGATAATAGCAATCCGTCCAGGCCCTGATGCAGCAAAGCAGCCCCAAACCATGATGCTCCCACCACCATACTTGACAGTTGGGATGAGGTTTTGATCTTGGTGTGCAGTGCCTTTTTTCACCACACATAGTGTTGTGTGTTTCTTCCAAACAACTCAACTTTGGTTTCATCTGTCCACAGAATATTTTGCCAGTGCTGCTGTGGAACATCCAGGTCCGGTGGTGAAAACTGTAAACATGCAGCAATGTTTTGTTTGGACAGCAGTGGCTTCCTCTGTGGTACTCTCCCCTGAAATCCATTCTTGTTTAGTGTTTTACGTATTGTAGATTCACTAACAGGGTTGTTAGCATTTGCCAGTGACTTTTGTAAGTCTTTAGCTGACACTCTAGGATTCTTCTTCACCTCATTGAGCAGTCTATGCTGTGCTCTTGCAGTCATCTTTACAGGACGGCCAATCCTAGGGAGAGTAACAGCAGTGCTGAACTTTCTCCATTTATAGACAATTTGTCTTACCGTGGACTGATGAACAGCAAGGCTTTTGAAGATACTTTTATAACCCTTTCCAGCTTTATGCAAGTCAACAATTCTTAATCGTAGGTCTTCTGAGAGCTCTTTTGTGCGAGGCATCATTCACATCAGGCAATGCTTCTTGTGAAAAGCAAACCCAGAACTGGTGTGTGTTTTTTATAGGGCAGGGCAGCTGTAACCAACAACTCCAATCTCATCTCATTGATTGGACTCCAGTTGGCTGACATCTCACTCCAATTAGCTCTTGGAGATGTCATTAGTCTAGGGGTTCACATACTGTTTCCACCTGCACTGTGAATGTTTACATGGTGTGTTCAATAAAAATATGGCAACATTTCATTCTTTGTGTGTTATTAGTTTAAGCAGACTGTGATTGTCTATTGTTGTGACTTAGATGATGATCAGATCAAATTTTATGACCAATTTGTGCAGAAATCCAAATCATTCCAAAGGGTTCACATACTTTTTCTTGCAACTGTATGTGCAATAAATGGCAAAAACAATAATAATAAGTGCTACCATGGGTATATTGAAGGAACAAGTGTACAGGCAAATGTTTCTGGTACCGTTTTTTATCAATGCATCTTGTCCTTCAATTGATAAAGGGCTGTGCCCGAAACGTTTGCCTTGACACGTGTTCCTTCAATAAATCTGTGGTCGCAGATGTTGCACATGTATGTTGTTGCACGTCCCTTCTTTTTCTGCTTTGTTGCATCCACTTGACATAATGACTGCTGACTGTTTATAGCAGCTGTAGCTCAGTGTCACTGGGAATAATCCAAAAATGAGGCAAAAATACACTGCTTTTATACAGGAGGGTTACGTGCTAAAAATTGGATTGTAGTGAATTCAAAACCAAACTGCAAAATATAGTAAAAATAGCTGGTTTGGAAAATCTATACAGCTCTGCAGTAGTCACGATTGTCTAGATTACCTATCTAAACACATATATGTAATCAGGAAAGAGGTGGAGTAAGGGCTAATTACGAAATTAAAACAGTGAACTAAGCCAGAACTAGGGTAACCAGATATTTGTGAGCAGAATTCTGAAGACAATTGTCCTGGTAAATGGAATCTAGAGATTGGACTGAGAGCAAATTCTAGAGCAAAGGCCAGTATTTAGAGTTAATAAAACTTCTTGTACTTGTCGAAATGCACAAAAAACAACAAAGAAATATAGGAACTAGAGTAGAACTGGAATCCAAATAAACAAAGTCCAATGTCCAAATTGTACGGATAAGTAAGCTCGGAGTTCAAATAGCACACATGCAGCTTATTGTTTTAGCATTGGCTGTACACTATTCTACCCTAATAATTAACATCAAACTTTTCATGCTTAATGTTGATTAACTTGCCAAAATGTATCTAATCAGGAACATTTTTCTTGATAATTTTGTAGAAATATTTTGTTACTAAGTTGATCAGAGATTTTGCATTGTGTGATCAAATCTCATCACACTTAAAGTGGATAATTTGAGAACCCCTTCTTGAACTCAAGTACAGCAAACCCTGTACACCCATATACCAGGCTGACGGAATACTAATGGAGTTTTACTGTGGCTCAGGATGATGACACAATGGCCCTCTATGTAAGCCATGCTTGAAGTACGCTCATAGGACACACATTCCTGGCATTGTTCGGAGACTGGATGCTTGCTCAAGACTGATCCTTTCAATTTTTGTTGTAGAACAGGGGGTCTGCACCAAACGCCAGTTTAGTTAGAAACCAATATAGGCAGATTAGGTAGAAAATTCTGCATCTACACACAAACAAATACACCAAACATACAGAATCACTGAACTTAATAACAAACAACAATTTACCGATGCTAAAAGAAAAAAAACTAGTTTTATAAAATCACCACTTGCAAATTCACAGTAACATACTCATGCATCCACGCATCGTCACTCCAGAAGTTCCGCACTCAGTGTCATCCATGTAATATCCACAAGGCAGATCGTAAATAGTACATCTTTATTACATAGAAAAGCATAACATGACATCTAAATAACAGGCAAACCTCATAAATAACTGTGTATCCAAAATGGCAAAACACAGAATAATTAGTAAGCACACCACAAAAAATATCAGTCCAAAATTCGATCCCTGTGTCTTCTGTAAACTTGTGCAGAGCACTCTTAGGTGTTGCACCTATCTTTACAACCTCCCCCTCATCCCCCCCCCCCCCCCCCACCCATTCCGGCTGGCACAAAGTTCTATTTGTAGAATGATATTATATTTTGTAGTGTACACAAAGATAAAGCACCGCACTTACAGCAGCAGTAGCTTAGTATCCAACAGCTTAAAATACATAGTAAAAACAAAGAGAACGTTACCTGCGCTCTGGCCTAAATCCCCATGTATTTTTGTAGTGTGTTTGCAACTTATTCGGTAGTTTGGCATTTTGGATACCCTGTTATTAATGAGGTCTGCCTGCTATTTTGACGTAATTTTTAAAAATAAAATAAATAGGCACTATTCATGATTTACCCTGTGGATTTTATGTGGATGACCGTGCATGTGTACCTTCTGGAGTGATGTGGTGGTATTTTCATATTGGATCAGTCCAGCACCAGTATACTGCCTGTGGATCCAGTTGAACCAAGTAAGTGACCATGTGATTCTGGATCGGGGTTGCGGCACTAAGATTTTTTTACAGGGGATTTCCTCTGTTCTGCTTCATTTATTATTCATCAACACAACTACTGACAAAAATATGCAGACATACAACTACATAGTGAAAAAACACAGAACTACAATAAAACAAATATGCCCACTTGCAGCCACAGCCATACACTAGAAAACACAGATACTCATAGGCCCACTGGCACACAGCAAGACATGTCAAGACACTTACATACACATTTGACACACAAAAATCAACTTACAGACACGAATACAAACAGATTTACAATCATTGATGCAGCGAGTGACACTCAGCATAAATATACAAAGCACAAGTGGTAGAACAAATACAGAGAGTACAAATATGGGGTATAAATATCAGATCTCCTGCTGGCTAGAAATTGCAATTCCTTCAACCCATGACTGACAATTTTTTCATTGTTGGAAGTCTGAAGGTTAATTTTAGTGATGTGCATGGGAAAAAAATTCAGTTCGGTTTGGAAATTCAGGTAAGTAAAAAAAATTAGTCTGCTGCGGCAATTTGGAATTTTGGCAGTTCGGCTAACCTTAACCCCTAACCCTAACCACTTGTTTTGCCACTTTTCTGAAATCCGAAAAACTTCAAACTTCGGCAATTTGGAACTTCGGCAATTCGGTTTGGCACTTCGGAAATTCGGTAATTCGAACTTCAGACATTCGTATGCATCCGTATTGCACGAAATTCGAACGAATGTACATTTGGAACTAAACAAATTGCACATGTCTAGTTAATTTGTAAATATATTGTATTCCACAAACAGCTAGAAGTCAGGTATTTGAATAACTCTGATTTATACCTTACAATCTACAACATGTACTTGATCTGTTCATTAATTACAACTCAAATGATTCTCTGTACTCAAGGACTAAATTCAAGATAGAGTTACTTTTCGCACTGGTGATGAACTTGTGTAAGATCCCATGTAAAATCTAATTTATTTTTCAAGCATCCATGAGCAGCATATACATTCTGTGGTTGTCATCCCTTACATAGTAGAAATGTGTGCTTTTTCACATAGAAAGGGACACTATCTCCAAAACTTGTGTGTTGCTTATTTATGCTCTGAAAAGAAGTTAGATTGCACTAGTGATCCTAGTGTGTCATCAGTGCTTATAGTTACTTTGTCTTTGATTTATACTATTTTTAAGCTGTAAAAGAATAGAAATATTGTTACACAATGGCAGCCCAGCACTAACAATTCTGAACCCAAATGTTACTATATTTACCTCCTTTTTCTCATTATTGTTCTCATCCATACTCTGTACAGTCATTGTAATTGCTGTTTGTTCATCTTGCTACATCTCTGATTATTCACAATGTTTCTCCCTCCCAATCCATTTGTAAAAAAGTATGACCCTCTTACAAGGATATTCTTTTAGGGAAGGTGTGACGAATAAGACACAAACACAAGTGTATAATAAAATGTATTGTTAATATTAATTTTGGATACTGTTACAGATTTTAGAAGGATATACACAATACACATTATAACAACATCAGTCCAAAACCAAAAGATACACAGTAAAAGGGGCAAAACGTAAACATTTAAATGAAGATCTTGCGCCTTGCGCCTTCATCTTTGGTAGTCTGGGACAGTCACTCTCAGATCACCATGGCACCACTGCTTGCTGCGCTGTCCTCTCCAAAAGAGAAAGAGAGAAGCCCAACCTCCTTGGCTGTTGTTCTTTTTTTTAATATAAATTCTTTGTTTTTAAAGTGCATGGAATCACATAAAAGCTGACAATGCCACGACAGCATAGTACAAGCTGAATTACGCAGGTTTTTGACATAGATGGCATTGGGTAATAGGCACATTTTTTAAAAAATTGGTATGAGGAGGAACAAGCTAGGTACAAACATCTGATTATAAGCCCCCAGAGTGGCCAGAGTTCTCCGTGGTGTCTTCCGGGCCCTGGGCCCCGATCACCCTATAGCTCGAGTGTGGTCTCACTGGGGCTCCTTGCTGATGCTTGACTTTCGCAATCGTAAAGTTAGGAGGAGCTCCAGCTACTCTCCGCTGGATACCTCATGGTGAGGTGCATGGCTCATCGGCAGTCAGTGGTATGTGTGCCTGGGGCTGCAGACGAGCTTCCAACTGCTGCCAGATGGAGGTTCAGTTTCCAGCCAGGCAAGTTGTGCACAGGCTGTGTGGGCTGTATCCGCCATTTTAGGAGGCTTTTGGGAGGCAAGTGTTGGCCTCGTTGTAGTGGTCGTTTTCCCATCGCCTTGCAAGGGTATCTCGTGGGGGTAGACTGGGATAACCCCCGCCGGTCCAGAGGGGGGGACAGGGGCTCATGGCTTGAAGCTTGGTCGGTCATTGCATTAGGAGAGCGGCCGTCTCTCCTGTGCCTGCCATCAAGATAGGCCTCACCTTCGTGTCGGGTGAACAGGGTTCGGTATGCTGCTTATTTGGTATCCACACGTACCCCCCAGTGTCACTGCACTTTGGGTGGCTGTTCTGGCCCGGTTTATTGCCTTTTTGGCTTGAAAAGTAGTTTTTTGGCCGTGGTCTCAGGAGCTATTGTGCTTAGCGTCTTCTCTGTTCCACGGTCAGGCCCTGCCCCATCGGCTGTTGTTCTTTTAAAGACTGATTCTTGCAGTCCTTAACTACATATCCCAGAATCCCTTCTCCCTCCCAAAAGTGGTTTATGCAGCCCCCTTTTTCCAGAGAGTTCTGTCTTTACACAAGTCTTTACCTTTGATCTCTTCCCTCCAGCTATACTGTAACATTGTGTAAGATGTGACCAGTTAGGGTTGGTTTTTGGGGAGGTTGGGAGCAGGCCTGGACTTCTTTCAGAGACAGGATGGCTTGGGAAAACACATACTTCCATGGTTACACCTAGATGTTCTGCATTAGGAGAGCGGCCGTCTCTCCTGTGCCCGCCGTCCAGATAGGCCTCACCTTCGTGTCGGGTGAACAGGGTTCGGTATGCCGCTTATTTGGTCTCCACATGTACCCCCCGGTGTCACTGTACTTTGGGTGGCCGTTCTGGCCTGGTTGATTGCCTTTTTGGAGCAGGCCTGGACTTCTTTTAGAGACAGGATGGCTTGGGAAAACACATACTTCCATGGTTGCACCTAGATATTCATTACTCTGATCTTCTGATAGCATACATGGAAAAACTGGTTGGCAGGAGAACTGCTGGAGGTATGTAAGCTTTAGTTTTAGCTGGGTGCTATAAAATGCAACTGAAAGCTTTCATCATTATCACACTGTTATCAAGTAGATGACCCCAAGTTGTGAAACCAGTCACATGCATGGAGAGTTACATACAATATATAGATATAATATATACAATGTTTTGCATTTCAATTTCTTACACATTCATCCCCTAATCTTCTTTACCCAATGGTTCTTTTAACAGTTTCTGCATATATCGACTTATATCATGTCTACTGTATGTTCGGTACTGATTCACACAAGAAAAAATGAATAAAGGAAAGACCTAAAATCCTTTACTCCATCCCCACTACCTTTGCTGTGATTATGACATCTGGGAAGAGTCAGAGGGACTAACGTGCAGATAAATGTTAGATGGAATACAACATTTAAAATGGGACACTGCTTTGTAGGGTCTTG
Source organism: Pelobates fuscus (assembly GCF_036172605.1). Classification (NCBI taxonomy): domain Eukaryota; kingdom Metazoa; phylum Chordata; class Amphibia; order Anura; family Pelobatidae; genus Pelobates; species Pelobates fuscus. The sequence goes on along the minus strand of NC_086318.1, from coordinate 41,120,094 downwards.
TTATATTCATTCATGTTTATTATTATTATTTTTGGCATTTATATAGTGCAAACCTTTTCCACAGTACTTTACAATACTATAAAAGTGGCAAATTTAATGTTAAATGAGACAATTACAAAATGTTACAGGAACAGTAGGTTGATGAGGACCCTGTTCAAACAAGCTTTGATCTAGAGTAGGGGTAATTAACTTTTTAATACCTACCACCCATTTTTGTATCTTTGTTGCTGGCGAAATTTCCTTACCTCCCACCAGTGCCACAGTAACTAATTTTATAGCGCAAGTGTGAATTGTTTTATTTTTTATTTAGAAAGAAGGTTGTTGGTTTTTTTTTTTTTTTAAATCTATTTCTTTTTTCTTTATTTATATTCTACTTTTTTTCTATGTGTGTGAATGAAGGGTGCTGTGTCTGTGTGTGTGTGTTAAAGTGTGCTGTGTGTGTGTGAGGGGGACAGTGTGTGTGTGAGGGGGCAGTGTGTGTGTGAGGGGGGCAGGGTGAGTGTGTGTGAGGGGGCAGTGTGTGTGTGAGGGGGGTATGGTGTGTGTCTAAGGGTGCAGTGCATGTGTGAGGGGGCAATGTGTGTGAGGGGTGCACTGTGTGTGGGGGGGATGCAGTATGCGTGTGAGACCAGCTGTGTGTGTGAAGGGTGGAATGTATGTGAGGGGGAGGTGTGTGTGAGGGGGCAGTGTGTTTGTGTGAGGTGTCAGTGTGGGATAGTGTGCAAGTGAGGGGTGCAGTGTGTGTGTGTGTGGGAGGGCAGGGTGTGTTAGGGGTGCAGTGTGTGTGTGTGAGGGAGCAGTCTGTGTGTGTGAGGGGGCAGTGTGTGTGTGTGTGTGAGGGGGGTGTAGTGTGTGTGAGCAGTGTAGTGTATGTTTGTGTGTAAAGGGTGCATAGGATGTATGCTGTGTATATGTGTATAAGATGTGAAAATCTATCTTAATGTCTCCCCCTTCCTTCTTCGTACCTTTTCCAGGGACGTGGGTCATAATGCTGCAAGCCGTGGTTGTCCAGTGGTGGTATGTTCATTTAGCCTATAACTTCTCTGGCTGCAGGCTGACTCTCCTGTCCTCCTGCAAGCACAGCAATGTATCGGAGTGTTGCTATGGTAACGTGTGGCAATGCTCAGACCAGCCTGCTTGTGGGAGGAACACCTCTGCTGGAACTAAGTGCTAGCGGATCGGTGAGGGAGATCTTTGATCTCCTCACCATTCTGAGAGGGCTTACAGCAAGGCTTGCTCTGCATGGGCCAGCAGGGGAGATGAAAGAATCTACCCTGCTGGCCTTGGTCCACGGCCATCAAGGCTCACTGGGTGTTTTCTGCAGTACCCACCACCGCTCACCTTAAATTTCAAACCACACACTAGTGGGCGTTGGGGACCGGGTTGACTACCCATGATCTATTCTAGAGGATCTATCCATTCATGGTGGATGTAATTAAACATTGCTTTGTTTGTAGTTATTGATAACAGAATTTAAAAAAAAGTGTTAATTTCATTTAATAAAATGTAATCCAATAGAGAGATTTACTCAGGTCAGAGAACCATGCATAATAATAATTGTATTTACTCCATCTATCATAGGACCAATCACAACCTGCTTGTTTTAATTTGATAAAAGTCATTGAGCATTGGCCCTTGTTGTGTGCTTTCTTTTTTTTGCCCAATTACAAATCCAAAAAGTCTTAATCATTTTCTGCTGGTAACAGCACAGAAGTTAGAAATCTCTATCAGCTTAAAACGGAGCTTAACTTTTCCCATCGTAATTAATCGTACCATCTCCGGGTCAATATGCTCCGGGTCAAAAATTGAGAATTAGCAGGCTTTGTCATTACATTACAGGTTTTAGGCTATTGACAGCAAATCAGATAACCACGTATAGATCCTACACCTTGGGTGCTTTGATTGGCACTAGAAACCCCCATCTACAGTAAGTGATCTTCTGGGATGGAATGAAAGATAATGGATAGGAGTAAAGTTAGGAGTATGAATGAGGTAGTTTATGAAGTGTTTTTGGCTGTTGAATATAATATGGGAAACATGGATCTGTTAATGTACTGCAATAATTACAATTGCAAGGTTAAATAGACAGGAACACCGCACCTAGACCATTTTCATTAACTGAAGTGATCTGGGTGCCTTTAGTGTCCCGTTAACTGCTTAGTGTAAGCTATAGGATCATTTTTGCCAAACTGAAAATGCCCCAAAAATGTTATCAAAAATATCAGCTCGTTGTTAGTTAATTTAAAACCATAGATTGTGATCAAGGCTATATTGTATCTTACATGTTATTTTTAAAATAAAACTGCAATTAGACCTGTTTCTGTAACAGGATGAATTATTTACAATGTATCACAGCATAGCGCATTATCCCCAGTGATTTCTAAGCGACAAGAGGCGCAGACACAATATTTGTAATCCTGGCCAGTGGGTGATATATTTTATTACGTGCTCGCTGTACCAGCAGCTAAATCATGAGAATGTCAAGTCTAATCACTTGATTTTTCTGGCTGGCTGTGATCAGAGCAACGTGTGTTGCTATCACGAAATCCCATAGCAACCATTTATATTCAGCAAACTTACCATTTCTAGAGCTCCCTCTCCTTTCTTCCAACTGTAAATAAAACATATTGATCCTGTTCCAGAATGGTGAATATCTCACAGGAGACGTGGATCTTCACTCATTACCATCAATAAATATTGTATACTGCACAAAGAATCCATGCCTGAACACACAAACCTATGATACATCAGTAACTGCATAGTACTTCCATCACACAGTCATGGTATGATGGCAGTTGTCATGCACATGCAATAACATGATGGGCATTGTAGTCTGCAGCAGGTGATGGGATAAGAGAGACTTATACCTACGCCATAAGATGGAGGTGTGGAATTTAAATACCTTACAGGGTACGGGGTAATACAATTCATCATTCAACATTGTGACCTTCGGTAAAAGCATCAATTCCTTTGGTCATTACGTTTTTCAAATCTTTTGTCATATGGCGAGTTGGTGTACGCCATCATTAAAGGAAAACTATAGTGTTAAGAATGCAAACATGTATTCCTAACACTGTAGTGTTCTACTCCCTATTTAGATTCATGGCTTCCCTATATTTCATTTAAAAAAATTTTTTTACTTATCCTTTTTCCAGCACCAATACTCATTCCGTGCAGCCACCAGCTCCTCTTCTAGGAGACTGTCTCTTCTTCATCCTCTTCTGCAACTGTCAATAGTCTAATACTATCCTTACCTTTTTGTGTCATTTTACCCCACTCCCTCTAGCATGTGAGCTCATTGAGCAGGGCCCTCAACCCCTCTGTTCCTGTGTGTCCAACTTGTTTGGTTACAACTACATGTCTGTTCGTCCACCCATTGTAAAGCTCTGCGGAATTTGATGGCACTATATAAATAACATAATAATAATAATAATCCTGTTATCAAATCATATTCTTCTCGAAGCATTTGATTGGATACGTAGACGAAGAAGAACGTTCAACATCATCATGCAATATGTGAGGACATTGAATGTCACAGAACAGAGTCTCAAACCAGTCATGGTAGCAGACACATCCTCTAGCGGCTGTTAGGAAGACGACCGCTAGAGGTGTGTTTAGCCCTGAAAATTAAAACATTTAATAACTACAAAACGACAATGGTTTACATTGCAGGGTGAAAATGATGGGGACACTACACACAGACCACAAGTGGTCTGAGTGCCTATGTATTGGTTCTGTAAATTAAAAAAACAATACATTACCATACCAGAAAAGTAGAGACAGCTAAGACTCAAAGATCATGTGTCATTTCTTCATTTATGCTCTCATTATTGTGAGCAAATCCTGAATGCATTAACAAACAAAATTACATAACATTTTACAGTACTTTCTCATTCAAATATGTTTCTATTGCATGAAAAAAGTAAATAAAAGTGTTTAATACAGTTTTTATACTTACACCATTATAATTCAATTGACTAAATGCAACTATGTCATAGGGAGTTCAATCTATTACATAATTTATTTTCTCTATTTGTAAGCTTAACTAGCTAAAGTACATTGCATAGCCTGTTATACTGCATGGTTTATTCGATAATCAGTCGTTTGTGAAGAATTTGAAAACTGAATTGAAAAAATTAGGAAAGAAATTCACACTCACCTAATTTTCTCTTCTTTTTTATTATAATAAATGTTATTGATGCTCAAAATGAAGTGAAGGATACAGGAAGAAAAATAGCAGAGTTAACACATTAATAATCCATCATTTTAATTTCTAAGCGTTTTTGTTGCTGTTGTCTAACCATTGTAATAATTCAAATTTGAAGTCAGGTAATCTCGAATCTGGTGTACTACAGATTTATTACTTTGTTATTTTGTTAACCCAAAACTTTGGAAATTGATGAAGCAATTGGGAATATTTATACAAAAAGAAAAGTCCTTCACTCACTCCCATCACTCCTGGGAGGCAGAAATGACTACAGAACACATCAGCAAATACATATAGTAAAAACCAAAGGAAAAAAGTTACCTGCACTCTCTCCTTAATCCCTATGTATATTTAAACAAATGGAGGTCATTTAGTTACTCCAATGGCCACTGGAGGGAATGCCCGCCTGCCAACGTCAAGGCAGACCCCCCTAGATGGGTCCTACACTGACCCTTTACCTTGCCTCCTTGAGCTTCTGGCAAAAATATCTCTAATGAGACAGAAAAGGGTATTATTTTTTTTATATATACACCCCTATATACTTGTTAACCCTTAATAGGGATCACATGGGATGGGCGGTAGCATTGCACCCTAGCTGTGTGATACAAAAAGTGAATACAAATACAAAAAGAACAGTTCTGCGCTCACTCCCATCACTCCTGGGCGGCAGCAATGACAGCAATACAGAACACATAAGCTAATACATATAGTAAAAACCAAAGAAAAAAAGTTACCTGCACTCTCTCCTTAATCCCTATGTATATTTAAACAAATGGAGGTCATTTAGTTACTCCAATTGGGAATATTTCACATATTTTTTATAAATGTAATATCCAAACTGGAAAAAGGATCTAATCATCTGTTTTTGCTTGAAATTGGAAACTCTAATAATAAATACTCAGCAATTCTAGTTGACCAAAACTGCATTGCTCAAACCTCCAGCACAGAGATGGTTAAAACATACCTTCTTAGATATGGCAATTTGTTTTTTGATAAGGATTAAATTAATGCTCTTGGTTTAATAATTAGGTACAAATGAGTGTCTACCTGTGTCTCCTTGTAATGACGAGGGCACAATATAAACCTTAACTGCCTGTAACTGGGATACAAAGTATACAGCGATTCCATATCCTCACTTTGTGTATAGCATGTATAGTGCCAATTGATTATGAACAATTTATTGTATATCTTTAACAAAACTGTGGTTTTACCCTGTCTTCAATATCCTGGCTTTAGCTGTTTTGGGTCCCCACAGCAAAACCATAGAAATTGATGAAATGATGGTCTGGTTATAGGTTTATTGCACCTTAACAATTATATTCATCTTAAAGATGGTTAGAGAGTACACGTATGTGCTGTATGTATAGGAGTTAATTATTGGCGGAGTGTGGCTTTCAATAAGGTGAGCATTTCTTCCCCCACCCCCCTACGAGTAAGTATGAGCATTCACATGGTATGTTTGGTGGTGGAGGTGGTTTCAACTGTACTTCACAATGGTCTGATTTTTGTCGGTAAGTTTTATATTCGTACTTAATGATTTTTGATGACTGAATTCTCGAATGACATAATTAGATAGTACCTGCACCAACTCTCCCTGCCCAGAGTAATATAACTGCAGTCATCTGTACCATACTTCTGCTTTAAGCCTGTTCCTAGGGTGTGCGATGTCAGAGGCTCTGATTTGTACCACTTGGGAGGTCATTATGAAGAGCCAGGTTCATCACACTGGAAACCTATGTGTATTTATTATTATTATTATTATTATTATTATCATTTATATAGCGCACCAATATTCCGCAGCTCTTCACCATTTTAGAAAGGGGTTTATTACAGGTAAAGAAGGCCCTGCTCAAATGACCTTACAATCTATGATTAAACACTGCTAAAATGAACAGGACAGACTGATCAAAATATCAGGAGCTGATATTTAGAGAGAACAGAAAAATAAAACAAAATAAAAAATACATAATGTGCAATCAAAATACTATTGCAATAGAAATATCCCTTAGATCCGACATAAAAAACCTATACATATTCATAAAAACCAATAGAATTACAAATCAGTATAAAGAAATGTAACATTGAAGTTCGCTTTATATAAATCACTACGGTCCAGAGATAAAAATAAAATTAAAAAAATTGTATTTTGAAGACTTTCCTCAAGTTTTGTATCAAAAAAGTTTCAAATGCCACAAGATGGATACACTTGTGGTTGAAATCTAGCACTTATAGCTAAATAATATAGTACTCTGTCAAGCAAATGAATACATGGAACACGCAGTGTACTCAGTAGAAATATCACATATAATCATGAATGAGAATAGTTGATTCGGGATCAAAAAAACAATATTGTAATAAGAGAGAGCGCCTTTCAGGGAACACTGTCCCTCCAAATGATCAACTGCAGCGTTTATCCCTTCTGTACTGTCTGGGAAAACAGGAGAGGATCGGGAGAAAAGCAGTCCCTTCGGTATATAAAGTGAACTTCAGTCTTCCATTTACTAATATTGATTTGCAATGCTAATGCTTTTATATTTATATATGTTTTTTTATGTCAGAATTTTAAGGGAAACTATAGGATCAGGAACACAAACGTATTCCTGACCCTATACTGTAAGAGACGCTGTCTAGCCCCCTGACCATCCTTGCATCTCTAAATATAGTAAAAGAGACTGCAGCACTGCCCCAGGAAGCACCTCTAGTAGCCATCTGAGGAGTGGCCAGTGGTGGTATCCCTAAGCTGTCATGTAAACACTGCATTTTCTCTGATCCAATAAGTAGCTTTTAAGTTTTGTACAGTCTTATAGGTTTTTTTTCTTTCTTAAAAAGTATTGGTATTACCATTGTAACCAAAAGAGATGTAAAGAGTGCAGGTCTTGGAGATGTCATTTTGGACTTCTACAGTCCAAACGTACCCCCGTCCATCTCTGTAGCTATGCTCATTCATATGAAACAAAAGGTTAAACCACTATACCCATATGCTGAGAGGTGTAACACATTAGTATGTGGATCTACTAGCACGGAAATTCTGTCACAATGACACGTGCTTTGGAAGAAATGTGTATTACTTGACTCTTATCATGCTGACCCCAAAACACATTTTGATTAAAGAAAAAAAAAATGCTTCACATTGCAAGAATAGAGGACTCCTCAGTTATAGCAGTTGACCCTTCACTCAAACAGAGGCTAGGTTTATTTTAGCTAGGTACATAAAAGTGCAGTTTTGTGTAAAACACTAAGTTAAAGACATTGCTTCAATCTTCATTACACACGCATGAATGGGCAACCCTCATTGCCAACTAGGCATAGCCACTAGACACATCTATACAAGAAAAAGACAGCTAGTCCACAGGTGCAATAGATTAAAATACAAGATCCTGCAATGCAGGAAGTATGCACCGAGCCTCTTTAAATGTTCCTATTTATAAATATGTACAAAACAATTACAGGCACTTGAAATGTCTTTGGTTGAATAGAACCAACGTTGCAAGGATGTGTGTTCTTCTCTCCTCTTCAGAAGAACACAAGACACATTCTCTTGGTGGGGTCAACAGGCTATGACTCCAATTGCATCTATTCAAGATAGAGTTAAGAAGGTTATGCATCAGACAGAGCAACCTTTTCTGGAGAAAACTCAGAGTTGCTTTGTCTTATTTTGCTTGGTCTTCCACTGATCACAGCATAGCAGAACATGGTGATAACCATCACAAACAGGAAGTAACTTGTATCCATCAGATGCAGATTTAAGAGGGAGCGGTCATTCTCTGGAACAAGGACTGTGAGTTTGGGATTTAAAGTTTGGTACACTTTTCCAATGGCTCCCTTATAACACCGGAATGGGTTATAATCTTGTGCATACTTTGTCCTCGAGTCGCAAATAGTGGCGAAGATTTTTATTTTTTTTACATTCTTTATTTTTAGCATGCAAGCGAAAACAAAAAGGCTTGGTACGCCACGATAGCTATACCATGCATGAGAAAACAACAGAGGTTATTTACGTGGTTTATATATAATCTGCACCTTTTATGTTTAACGTTTGTCAAGAAGGTGGATATCTGGAGCTGGCCTGTATTTCCAAACAATTAGGATTAAGAGCTCTTGTGTTAATCTGGAAGTATGCTCTATACCTATGTATGTGTTCTTTTTGCCCCTAGTATGTACAGTAGTTTAATGAATTCTATGTGGGTTGTGCCTGAGGCGAGTATAGGCGGTGGTAAAGATGTTGTACCACAGAGTGGCATTGCTGTATGTTTCAGGAATGCAATGCGGTGGCTGAAGTGTAACTGGAAACACGCTGCTTGCTGCCGTTACGGTCATACATGTGGTAAATCCTACCTGCTCACAGCACCCGTGGAGTATACCATGCAGCTGGCAGAGTGAAAATAATGTTCATCTCCTCATGGGAGACCAATCTGGTGGCCAAAAATTGTAGATCTCAGGTGTGTTACGTTTTGAGATAACCCTCCAAAGGGCTTTAAAGGATCCAAACTCAGTGTAACGGCTACAGAGATATTTATGGGTCCAGAATCTTTTAATGCCTGTGGTGACTGAGTGGATGACCTCACCTGGCCGGTGGTCACCGTACGCTCAGGAGGGGTAGTGTCACTGAAGAGTTGCTTCAAAGTTTAATTCTCAGATATACACAGGTCCAGGTTGTTAAATTTAAGAAGAAAGTGTTCCAGTCCTCTTTCATCTCTGGTGATTTGATTTCTTTCATCTTGAAGAAGTAACCCAGAGTCAAGAAGGCTATAGCCATCCCACTAACGCTGACCATAAAGACCACCAGCGGTGGTCGGCTGCTAATATAGGCCTTCAGCTTCTCCAGGGGATGTAAGCTTAGAATCATGGCAATGGAAATACCCCGCAGGGCTTGCAATATCCGCGCTGTCGGCCTGTCCCCGGGTTCCGGCTCTTAGGCGGCCGGTATCGGGGTGTGTTGCTCTCCTCCTGCTCCCTGACTTCCTTAGCTACAGATTGCAATAGTATTTTGATTGCACTTTATATAGTTGTTATTTTATTTTTTTTTCTGTTCTCTTTAAATATCAGCTCCTGGCTTTATGATGAGTCAGTTCTTTCATTTTAACAGTGTATTGTCTAATTTTAGGTATTGTATGGTATACCTTGTGTCCAGTTTCAGAGCGATAATTAGTAGACCTTCTGCATATCTTTTTTCCTTCTTTTTCTCTTCAGAAGGCCTAGCTTAGCTGCTTATAGATTGTAAATTCTATCAGATTATTCAGCAGTTTCACTCAATCATGAGTTTGGTGATAAACTACACTGACTCCTGTCAGTAAAGTTATTTTTTTTTTTATTGAAAAATATATATATATATATTTTTGTTACTGAAAATTTTCAGCATACAAGGAACATGTGTGTCGGAGAAATTAAAATACCTATGACTGACAGGAGGAGACTCTGAGGTTGTGTGTAGTTACAGATGCTGATTGAGCGTATATTAATGATTAGAAAATCAGTGTTTCACACCTTTCATACCTAATCTGCAATAACAAGCACATGTAAGAACATTCAGAAAGAAATAAAACACTATTCTCCTGACAGAACAAAGAAAAATACTGTATTATTGTAAATGACCAGCGGAAACAATACAAGTTTCTAGAGTAATGTATGAAATCAAATCTAGACTGTTTGAATCCAGGTGGCCAGCACTGATGGGAGCCATTTATTCAATGCCAAACGTACTTTAAAAGCTTCTAAAGAAACAGCTGCTCTTCCTGCGATATTCCAAATTGAAAATGGCAATATATAGCGGTATGATTCTTTCTCTGCGATAGTTCGAGTTATAGATTTTTATTATTTGACATATGTGGGTAAACATGAGTCACCCAGTTTCTACTGATTGTTAACTACCGGTATATATTTTTTTCTGATTTGTTTTTATTTTCTGGTCTTTGTAAAATGTATTTGTCAAATTCTTGAAAATTGTAAAAAAAAAAATTTAAAAAAATGACTTGCTTATTGGGATCTGTGATAGATAAAGTAAACGATTCTTAGCCTGGGTAGTAAATCATATGTGTGTTTCCCATTGACAGCTTATTCACCGCTAGACATGGGGCAGGCAACCTTCGACACTCTAGATCAGGGGTTCCCAACCCAGTTCTCAGGTACCCCCTAACAATGGCTAACATTCCAGGATTTAGGGATTACCCACTTGTGTCTAAGGTATTTTTTTAAAAAAAAAAAGAGAAAAACGCACTTTAGACACACCAGGGTAATCCCTAAATTCTGGACTGGTAGGGGGTACTTGAGCTCTGGGTTAGGAACGCCTGCTCTAGATGTTGTAGACTACATCGTCCTATGCTAGCATTATGGCTGTAATGGCATTATGGGAGATGTAGTTCAGAGTATCTTGAGTTTCGATGGTTGCCTACCCCTGTCCTAGACTATGAGTCAGTGTTAGCCATTGTACAGAGGGTTATCAACTTTTAAGTTAAAAATTTCAAGAAAAAGATGTATAAAACAAATTACACAGCCATAATCAATGCATTTCTGTACCTAATGCTGCAATAGTGTCAAATAATGGACATGTATATAAGTACAGTTCTGGTTTTCATTTTTCAGATGCTTTCCAGTGCCCACTATTGTCTATTTTAGCTTTTATTTATGTCCTTACCAGGTGCATGCCCCGGGAATGGATAAACTAAACTAAGGTCTCTGTCTCTTTAAATGCCGTGAAACGAGAATTCCTGAAAAGTAGATATGGAATCCTGAGCATCAGTTTTTCAGGCCTTCATCCTCAGTGTGTATCCTAGCAACTGGCAGCAAAGTCCAGTGGGTATATACAGTGTATTGAGTAATAACTCTAGCATGAAACACATTTGCAACAATTACACACAGCGATATAACAAACACGCTGACGGCAAACACACTGCTTTCCCATTTAATGTATCTCCCCTAATTACTAAACAATCTTAGTCTCTATTTTTAATCTTCCTTGATCATCACTGATGGGCATTCAGTTTTCACTGTGTCCCTTTAGTGCATTGACATCGTTCACGCCTTATTTAATGTATCCCTCCCTCCACGCTCAGTACATTCACAAGCCACAAGCCCTGATGTATATATTATTTCACCAGAGATCCATTACAGTCTTCTATGTTATTGCTATGTATTAATATCATTGAAAAGCCGAACATTGGCCTGTCTCTAAATGACCTCTGTTTTATTACACGGCCTTCAGAGCTCATCATTCCTCTGGAAGTAATGGCTGTGAGAAATTGTACTAAAGGTATGAGTTTGAAAGTGATGGCAATAAATATTTATAATCCTATATGCTTTTTTGAAGGTTTCTGTTATTAAAGAACTTTGAGATATCCATGATGGATTAAGGACCCCATGGGCCTGGAACTGAAAGTTTTGATTAGTCTAATTACATCAGTAAATTCACTAGATGGTGCAGACACTCATATGAATGAGCAATTGCTGGTATAAAACCATAATTGCATTTACATGTTGATTTATATATTCACACTGGACGTTCACACATACATGCACATGACGTGTTTAGTGGTTTTTTGTTACCCTAGGTCAGAGGTAGGCAACCTTTGGCACTCCAGATGTAGACTAGATCCCCCATAATGCTCTTACACCAATAATGCTGGCAAAGGTGTAGTCCAAAACATCTGGAGTGCCGAAGGTTGCCTATGCCTGCCCTAGGTCTAGGCAAGTTTATTCAAATCTTACCTATATGTATGTATGTATGTATGTATGTACAATGCATTATTGTATGAGGATGCTAGATTTACACTGATCTGCCAAAACATTAAAACCCCCAACAAGAGGTTACTAACATTGATTATATTGTTTCACTGGCACCAGTCAAGGGGTGAGATATAGTAGGGAGCAAGGGAAAGGTCAGTGTCTCTCTTTGTCCATTTGAAATGTTGGAAGGTATGTACTGTATCTGTGTGTGAATCTTTGTGTATGTGTCTGATAGTGTATTTGAGCTTCTAAAAGTGTCTTATTGTGTTTGTTTGGGAATGTAGATATATGACTGTGTGTTAGGGACAGCAAATCCACGTGTGTGCATGTCTGAGAATTTGTATATGTCTCTGAGATGCCAACGCTGTCAAACCATTCTTAAACAGTTTAACTGCTTACAATGGGAAGGTGCTAGGGCAATCCTGGTACCATAATCTCTACAGTGGGCAGTAGTGGTTATGGTGCTTGGACTATTCCTTTAATAATCGTAAATTAAAAATGACACTTTTATCAATCTCCTCTAGGCCTGTCTGGCTGAATAACATGGGAGTTCCAGTGTCCAGTATCCCCCTAACCTTAAAATAACCCTTAGCACTCCCAAACCTTGCAGGGCATTCCTAAGTAGGATAATAATCTGTTCTATAATTATGCTGATCTCCTCCTGATTTTATTTTAAAGAGATACTGCTCTAGTGCTAGAATACAAAGTTATATTCTTAGCATTATAGCTCTACCCCACAGCCTGCATAGTAAGGGTTAAAATACCCTTATTGTACTTACCACATTGCAGCGTCAATGTTCTTTGGCACTGGGTCGGCGCTACACCCCTCTGAGGTCACCCAACAGGAAGGTGGGGCGCAAATGCGAATGCCGCAAGCGCATTAGGCCCTCCCTATTGGCAAGCATTGCTGCAATACTTTATTATGGGGAATTGACTGATGCTGGATGTCCTCATGCTGAGCGTAGGGACGTCCAACGTCAGTTAGGTGACCAAAAATCGCCTAACCACCCGGAAGTGGCTCTAGTTTGACAGCCACTAGAGGCAGTCTTAACCCTGCAATGTAATTATTGCAGTCTCCCATCGCAAGGTTGAGGGGACAGGATCACTGCAACCAGACCACTTCAATGAGCTGAAGTGTTGTGGGTGCCTATAGTGTCCCTTTAATAATTGCTGTTTTGAAGATTACATTTTTAAGGTACAGTCATGATATGAAAGCATACTAAGTAAGGCCGTGGTCTAAAAACCCCTTTGAAAGCCATGATTGCCGACCATCAGATTATTTCTGGATACCTTAGTAGTGAGATACTGTGGGGGTCCCCTAAGGCAAACAGTGGCAGCATCCATGCCAGTCTCTATGTGCCAGCAAGGTGGCTGCTCTTTGCCATCGGGTTGCTAAGACAACCAAGTAGAGCGATCCTATGGCAAGATTGACAGCTGATGCCAACAGGTGCATTGCATGGTGGCATCAGCTGTCAGAGGAATATTATTGGATTCCTCAGAATTGGGCCAATGGCAAGTGTGACTAGCCAGGCAATAGCAGTGACATTTAGCCACAATGGTTGCCGTGCATAAATGACAAGCTATTGATTGTAAACAATGACATGGCAATGCCGTTTTCTACCTCCTTTTTCATCTCTCTAATCTTTAACAGAGAGAAAATAAAACGCTTTTACGGGTTTCCCCGTTTATTTTCTTTGATCAGCTAAGCTGCTTATTTTTTATTTTTAAACCTAAAGGGTTGATTTTAAAAGTTGTTTGGAGGTGTTTAGTTTTTTGGATTTTATTTACCAGAATGTGGGTGATAGGTTTAGGTGTTAGGTAGATAGTAATAATAAAATATATATTTATTATCTCTAACAACTGTTCAGGGGTTTTAAAGCCTGCGAAAACCAATGTTTATGCACTGCGACATAGTCTGTTTGACATATAAGTTTGCAAACATCCCATAGGATCAGCACTATGATATTTACCACAAAGTTGTAATGTGTTAATGCAAAACACAAACACAATAAGAATACTACAGCAATAAACGGTGATGAAATAAAACACCTCCTGGGAACTGGCTCAAGTTGTCTACTTTTATCAATGTAATGCGATGATGGGGCCAATTGCAGGTCTGAGGTGCTACTTTGCTCCCAAAGTGATATAGGCCCAGTAAATTCATGTGTCAAGATTGCACATCTGACATGGGCAAATATCAGGGAAATGCCGACTTAGAACTTCACACACAGATGGCAGAGGTCTATGTGGTGGGTATTGCTGTACTTGGGAGGAGTAGAAGGAGCAGGGGCGGACTGACCACTGGGTCACAGATTGAGGGCACGAGACAGTCAGGGGTCCATCTGAACAGAGATCTTATTTTTCACATAGTACAGCATAGGTTGCAGGCCCCCTGCAATCTATCGCACTGTAAGAGACCCCCTCCCCCCCCCCCCTCCTTCTCATTCAGTTCCTACAGCCAGGTCTCACCCATCCTCTCCCATGCGGTGCTCAAAATAGGAAGAGGTGGGGCGAGGGGTTGAGAGGTGACATCACTTCCTGCCCTCTCCTGCATTGCACTTTGAAGATAGGGAGCAGAATCCTGGCCGACAGAACAAGTGCGCTCCTTGTAGATATATTCAACAGACCCTATGTCTACCTACAGCCTTTCTCCCTCCTTGTACCCACCACAGCCCCTATGCTCCCAGCACCAACTACAGCTTCCATCCCTGCATCCACTACCGCCCCTCTGCACCCTGTGCCAACTACAGCCCCTCTGCCCCCGTGCCAACTACAGCCCCTCTGCACCAACTACAGCCCCTCTGCCCCCTCCGTTAACTACAGCCCCTCTGCACCAACTACACCCTGCGCAAACTACAGCCCCTCTGACCCCCTGCACTAACTACAGCCCCTCTGCACCAACTACTGCCTTTCTGCACCCTGTGCAAACTACAGCCCCTCTGACCCCCTGCACTAACTACTGTGCCAACTACAGCCCATCAGCACCCTTTGCCAACTACAGCCCATTTGCACCCTGTGCCAACTACAACCCCCTGCACTAACTACAGCCCCTCTGCACCCTGTGCCAGCTACAACCCCTCTGCCCCCCCTGCATTAACTACAGTCCCCCCCACAATAACTACAGACCCTCTGCACCCTGTGTCAACTACAGCCCCTCTACCCCCTGCATTAACTACAGCCCCTCTGCACCAACTACATCCCCTCTGCCCCCCTGCACTAACTACAGCTCCTCTGCACCCCCCTGCATTAACTACAGCGCCTCTGCACCCTGTGCCAACTACAGCCCCTGTCACGAAAAAACATCACCCACAATGCTCACATGCCTCTAGCATCTTCCGTTGTGTGTATCTATAGTTGTTGGGTGAATACAAATTTTAACATGCCAAGCTAATTTCCCATATATAGGGTTTCCAGATTCAACATGTTGTTTGGACACCTATACACTAATCTGCCACAACATTAAAGCGGCACTGTCATGCCGAATTCCGTTTTTTTTTAACCCCCCTCCCGCCTCAACTACATCCAATCGACCCCCTAGTCACCCCCAAATGCCCCTATGCCCCCCACATTACCTATTTTTTATTCTTTATTTTCTGCCCCGATCTATATTCAGGGCGCCGCCATCTTTGTGTGGGTAGGTGAAGTCCCTGTGGGACACATCATCTACCCACACTAGATAGCCCTGAGATTCCCGCACATGCCCAGTGAAACATCTGGACATGCGAACGGGAATTTCACCTATTCATTCATTCATCAGACAGACGAATGAATGAATAGAAAAAATCAGACGAACAAACTAACACTGTGTATCAGTGTTCGTTTGTTCGTTCAGTTTATTACAAGGAGGGAGCTACCGGCGTGCAGCTCCCTCCTTGCAATATGTAAAGACAGAAGCGGCAGGGAGCAGTGCTCCCCACCACTTCATAAGCCCCCCAGGTCCCCTCCTCACTCTATGGGGGTCAATATGACCCCCATAATAGCACAAGGGAGATTAAAATCTCCCCAATGCCCCTACTCGCTATACCGCGAGTAGGGGCATGTCCACTAAACAGTGAGCAGCCTGTGGCTGCTCACTGTAAAAAAAAAAAAAAAAAGGTAATAAGGGGGGGACCTACTGTCCTCCCCCGCCGGCCCCCACCCCTGGACGGCGGGTGGGGGCCATAATGGGAATGAGGGGGGACCTACTGTCCTCCCCTCAGGCCCCCACCCCTGGGCGGCGGGTGGGGGCCATAATAGTAATAGGGGGGGGGGACCTACTGTCCTCCCCCCCCCGGCCCCCACCCCTGGGCGGCGGGTGGGGGCCATAATAGTAATAAGGGGGGGGGGAACCTACTGTCCTCCGGCCCCCACCCCTGGGCGGCGGGTGGGGGCCATAATAGTAATAGGGGGGGACCTACTGTCCTCCCCCCCGGCCCCCACCCCTGGGCGGCGGGTGGGGGCCATAAGAGTAATAAGGGGGGGGGGACCTACTGTCCTCCAGCCCCCGGCCCCCACCCCTGGGCGGCGGGTGGGGGCCCTAATGGTAAAAGGGGGGGGGGACCTACTGTCCTCCACCCCCCGGCCCCCACCCCTGGGCGGCGGGTGGGGGCCATAATAGTAACTTTCCCACGCTTGTAAAATGACACAGAGCACTGTGATTGGATGGCTTGAAATCCATCCAATCACAGTGCTCTGTGTCATTTTACAAGCGTGGGAAAATTCCAAAGAACTTTCCCACGCTTGTAAAATGACAAAGAGCACTCTGATTGGCTTAAACCCACCAATCAGAGTGTTCTTAGGCTAATTGCAGGGCGGGGCAAGGCTTTATAAGCCTTGCCCCGCCCTGCGGAGCTCAGTCTGCGCGGAGCCCTCCATGGGTGAAGATGGATTATTTTTATGTGCGCTCGGGTTTTTTCTTTTTCGTCAGGTTTTTTTTTTTTGCGCTCGGGTTTTTTATTTTATTTTTAGTTAGACGGCTATGATGGTTGTTTATTTGGCCTTTTTTGGGGCTGAAAAATGAAGATTTTAGAAAAAAGAAGACGTCGAATGGTAAGTTTAATTTTACTTTACAGGTTAGCAATTTTATTCCCCCCTCACTATTTTTTAGGGTGAGGGGGGTAGGTAGGGGCATTTTTTATTTGGGTGGGGGGTGGGTGACTAGGGGCTTGGGCACCCCTAGTCACCTTGATGGGGGGGGGGAATTTACTTAGTGCCCCCACCCGCCGCCCAGGGGTGGGGGCCGGGGGGGGGGGCAGTAGCCCCCCCCTCCTTATTACTATGATGGCCCCCACCCGCCGCCCAGGGGTGGGGGCCGGGGGGGGGGGAGGACAGTAGGTCCCCCCCGTTCTTATTACCATTATGGCCCCCACCCGCCGCCCAGGGGTGGGGGCCGGGGGGGGGGGAGGACAGTAGGTCCCCCCCCCTCTTATTACCATTATGGCCCCCACCCGCCGGCCAGGGGTGGGGGCCGGGGGGGGAGGCAGTAGGTCCCCCCCCCCTACTACTATTATGGCACCCACCCGCCGCCCAGGGGTGGGGGCCGGGGGGGGGGAGGACAGTAGGTCCCTCCCCCTCTTATTACCATTATGGCCCCCACCCGCGGGCCAGGGGTGGGGGCCGGGGGGGGAGGACAGTAGGTCCCCCCCCCCTCCCTACTACTATCATGGCCCCCACCCGCCGCCCAGGGGTGGGGGCCGGGGGGAGGACAGTAGGTCCCCCCCTTTATTACCATTATGGCCCCCACCCGCCGCCCAGGGGTGGGGGCCGGGGGGGAGGACAGTAGGTCCCCCCCCCTCATTATCTTTATGGCCCCCACCCACTGCTCACTGCTTACTAGACATGCCCCTACTCGCGGTATAGCGAGTAGGGGCATATTATTTACTAATACCAAGTCATTTTTACTTAGTGTTAGTAAATTTGGCTGAAAGACCAATTTAGGTCTTTCAGCCTTTTAGTAGATAGCTCCCTGATACCGTGGGAATTAGGGAGTTATCTACTAAGCGGCTGCAAGATGCAGCCACAGCAATGAATAGGATCGGAGTTTCATTCATTTGAATGAAATTCCGATCCGAACAAAGTACCGAATTGCATCCTAACACCAATGGAGAAACAGTGCTCATTCTGTTAGGATGCAATTCGGCAGTTTTGCCGGCGTTCTGTCTAAGTGACAGGACTTTCGGCAATACTGACAGGAAGCATTGTGGGAACTGGGAGGAAAGCTAGGGATCATGGGAAAATTGCTCTGACCAGCGGAAATGAAGCACACTTTGCTCCTCAGCTGGTCAGAGCTGGTCAAGCGGAGGAATCCTCCATAAGACAGAGTCCCTACTTTGTCTTATGATTTTAAAGAAAACTAAAGAAGACAGGAAGAAAAGAATAACAGATCCTGAGAGAGGGGGAGAAGAGGAAGAGATTGAGGAAAGGTAAGTTCGGCATGACAGTGCCGCTTTAAAACCACTGACAGGTGAATTGAATAACATTCATTATATGGCACCTGTCAAGCGGTGGGATATATTGGGCAGCAAGTGAACAGTCACGGAGTGATTTTTTACAAGGGACAAATAGAGATGGCTAGACAACTGGGTCAGAACATCTCTAAAACAGCAAGTCTTGTGGGTTGTTCCCAGTATGCATTGGTTAGTACCTACCAAAAGTGGTGCAAGGAAGGACAGCCTGTGGACTGGTGTCAGGGTCATGGACGCCCGAGGCTCATTGATGCACATAGGGAGTGAAGGCTAGCCTGTCTGGTTCGATTACACAGAAGAGCTACTGCAGCTCAAATTGCTGAAAAACATATTGCTGCCCATGATAGAAAGGTATCAGAACACACAGTGTATCGCAGTTTGCTGCGTATGGCGCTGTGTAGATGCAGACCGGTCAGTGCCCATGATGACCCCTGTCCAACTCTGAAAGCACCTTCAATGAGGACATGAGTCGGAAATGGAGCAATGGAAGAAGGTGCCAGGTCTAAAAGCGCATTTGTTTGCACCTTATAAATGACTTATAAAAATAAAGAACTTCCACAATCCACACTTTTCTTCCCTTCCACTCCCAGCTTCCTACTTTTCTTTTATCTAGGTTGGCTCTATACAGAATGTTTTCCTGCACAATTACCATTTATACATATTGCTTGGCAGCATATGAAAAGCATCTCCCTGTGAGCATGCAGAATTCAAATACCGCATACAGCACCTTTCATCCGTAGCCCATCACCATAAGGAAGTGATATATGTTCTGAAAACCAAGGTGGACTCTGGATATGGTAGCCCCAAATCCCTGCCCCCCACCCCCTCATTTCCTCCAACTCCCAGCCCCCCATTCTTCCCTTTAACACCCAGTCCACTATATCCCCTGTAACTCCCATTTCCCCTTGTAAATCTTAGCCCCCTCCTTTTAAACTCCTGCACACCTCCTTGCCTTTAATTTACATTTCCCCATCCCTTTAACTCTCAGTCCCTTTCCATCTCTTAAACTCCATACCCTTTAACTTATAGCCCCTCATTGCCCTTCATTTCCAGCTTCCCTTTGACTCTCCCTGTTACAACCAGCCCCCTCCTTCCCTTTGACTCTCAGCCCCCCTCATCCATGTTACATCCAGTCCCCCTCCTCCCTGTTACATCCAGCCCCCCTCCTCCCTGTTACATCCAGCCCCCCTCCTCCCTGTTACATCCAGTCCCCCTCCTCCTTGTTATATCCAGCCTTCTATTTGACTCTCAGCCCCCCTCATCCATGTTACATCCAGTCCCCCTCCCCCTGTTACATCCAGCCTTCCCTTTGACTCTCAGCCCCCCTCCTCCCTATTACATCCAGTACCCCTCCTCCCTGTTACATCCAGCCTTCCCTTTGACTCTCAGTCCCCTCCTTCCCTTTAACTCCCAGCCCCGCTTGCTCAGCCCTCAGTGCAGGATTGGCCTTCCAGCGCTGCAGCCAGCCA
Organism: Pelobates fuscus; assembly: GCF_036172605.1. Lineage (NCBI taxonomy): Eukaryota > Metazoa > Chordata > Amphibia > Anura > Pelobatidae > Pelobates > Pelobates fuscus. The sequence continues at coordinate 41,100,256 of NC_086318.1, read as the reverse complement.
GCAGGACAGAGCCTGGTGCCAGTGAGGCTGAGATAGCAGAGCCAGCAGAACCCATTGCAGAGCCGAGCCATGGGAGTGGATATCGAGACTATCACCCCTGGAGACGGTACCTTGATCTCATTCTCTATTTATTAAACCAGGGGTCTTTAATAATGCCCCCGAGCAGCTCCCTTCCTGCCCATCCCCCTCCCCCCCTTCCTGTAGGACATGGTGCAGGGCAGGGTCTGTCCCATGCTTCCTGCCGGGTACCCTGGGTGTGGATACTGAGAATAACGGGGGTACTGCTTACATGGCTGCCTTGCTGGGCATAGAGATCTGCAGGAAGATGGATTATAAACATAAACAGCATTTAGTGCCAGGGGTGGCCAAAAAAAGGCTATAGAACTACAACTCCCACGATCCTTTGTCAACTGTAAGGCTGGCAAAGCATCATTGTATTGTAGTCCTGCAACAGCTGAAACCACATTTTGCCTACCCTGCAAAAATGCAAATATTAAATAAATATATATATAATTATTTAATTTATTTTTTTGCAGGGTAGGCAAAATGTGGTGGACCCAGCTGTTGCAGAACTACAATATTTTTTTTTAAATTTTGTAACTATTTTTTTTTTTCTTAATTCCTATTTGATTTGAGGGTTTTGTTTCTGTATTTCACATGTTTTTTTGTCATTTGCTGTAATGTATGTGGCTGGTTCCCAAGGTGTTCCAGTGAAGAGATAGCTTGTAGCGACAATACATTAAAACCTGATTATTGGCGTCTAGATTGCTAATCCTGGCTGCTATTATGAGTGAGCGGGGATGCACACAGTCAGTCCATGCTGTGTGTTTTTTATGGGAGGCTCACACTGATCACTGAGCCTTGCAGTGTAACAGGAGCTGCCTTTACACACTGAGAAGGGGGTTCTTGGAAAATGTCAGGGGTAAGCTGTTCGTTACTATGTATAACATCTATCCTCCTCCATGGAAAGAGTTAAATGCTTAAACCTTACTCCTGCAATATGGATCTCGCAGAAGATATGAGATGGGGGTAATAATTACCATAATAGATCCTCTTAACAGAAATTATAACTTGGCTCTTAAAGTACATTCAATAAAATGAAATATTCGGTGAACAGATTGATTTAGCCATAGTCTAGTATCTATTTACTGAATATACCGGACTGTATAGATACACTATAGATAAAATTATCAATGTACATCACAGCTATTCGTCATTGAGTGTATTATTGTTTTTTATTGTTTTTTACATTGTATCGTTTTAAACGTGCAGTTTTTTATTGACTAAAATTTACATAATTTAAGCATAAAAGAGGAAGTCGTATAGACGTGTCCATTGATGGTAAAAAAACCAAAAAAAAAAAACCAGGAGCTGAATTGCTGTCAAATTTCTCATCTTTGGCTTCTTCATTTATTCCACTGACTTGTGCGAGAGACATAAATATATATCCAGTTGTTTCTTGGAAATCCAAACACGTTCCATTAATAACAGATCAAGACCATCAACTGGTTGAACACACAGGAATCTTGAATTGCATGGCAAGGAAATATCTGGAGTGCAGTTCAGTAGATTTAAGTTGCTATACTGAATATCTAATTTATTTTTGCCATTCTTAACACTGGTCAAGTGTCATGGTTATAACTTGGCTAGTGCTACGGTAGAGGGATGTAAATAATCCAGAATAGGGGAGAAGCCCATGTTTTCCTTTTTATTTGTTGCACAGAAAGATCAAGTGATCATCTTAGTCTTTCAAAGATGGTTCCTACCATTCCCACTTTGCAATTTCTGATTGTACTGATGGTCAGAAAAATAGGATGATGGAGGTCAGACAAATTTGAGCTATTGTCAGCAACTGTATCGGAGACAAATGCTAATTCCAATACTGGAGCCAAATCACTAGCCTCTATATTAAATAATTCATTGGCCAAGCCAGCTGGAGAAAGATATGTATGATTCTCCTATCCGTATGGAGACTTTATGGTCCCTAAGCTGTTCACAATGTGATTTACCTAACACTAAAAATGGCAAACACAAGCAGAACACCAAACGTTTGTCAGGATCTCAGTTGAAACCACGTTCGAACCAAATTCTTCAACCGTATTGATAAGAATGGACACGATTGATCTGCATTTGAAAGGAAACTATAGACCTAAAAATAATTGCTATTTTAGACTACATGTTCCCTTCTAGTGAAATGATCATTGTCTATCCATTTGCTCAGTAAAATTTAGGCAAAATAAAGATTACTTGCCTTGTTCACAGCGCTGAGACTCCTCCACTGCAGCCTTAAACTCCTCCTTCATTGATGTTGGCATCTAAGCTCAATCTTCCCTAATCCATTAATTCTCTCAAAGAAGGAATGGATTGGAAGTAGGCATGTCAGGGCTACTGCACCCATGTCAATAAAATGGTCGAGGTGCCTTTATTGGTCATCCGATAGCAACTCATCCAAAAACATGATTCTTCCAGTGGTGGAAAGCATGATTTAAGTGAGTTAGAGGTGCCTACTAAAAATATTCTTCTGGTCATGGGGCAAATCACTGTTTAACGGATTACTTATGCAAACTATATATGTTTTTTTTTTTAAATTTATAATGCCATATAGAGCATTACTATTAGGTCCCGTCCCCCCACCCGATAAAACCTGTAAAGTTTTAACATATCTGAAATCCAGCGCGTGGCAAAGCTCCCGGTGCTGATCTTCCACACCCCGTTCTTAAGTCATCCCAGCACTTCCGCTGTCCAATCACATAATTTTCATAGAGAAGCCTACGATTGGATCGTTTTGCCTACCAGAGTAGATGCGCACAATCTGAGCAGGCAAGGAATGGAGGGTGGTAGGGGGATTTTAATTACAATAATCCTATTTAAGTTACAAAAGTAGGTGGGAAGCAGCGCCCCTTGAGTGCCGATGCGGGGGAGCTAGGGAGGGAAAAGTTATGTCTGCTGCCAACGCGCTGCACAGAATTGACATTCGGTAGCTGCCTAAGTTACTTGTGCTGACAGTGCAACTGGTCTGGGCTACCTAATCTCAATTAAAAAATAACTCAAGCAGAAATACTGCAATGCCAGACTCTTACCGCCATGACCACTTCAAATCACTGAAGCTGTCACGGTGGTCGAAGTAAGCTTTAATCATGGTGAAATAGAACAACCTTTTATATAGTAAGGTGTACATTACGCCTATTATTGATGACAAAATTGAAGAGATTTTTAATGGGAAAGATACTATAAATTGCCTGGGTAAATCAATTCTATTCTTCTTGTCAAGATTGCCAGATACATTCCAGGAATACCAAGAGTTTGCTTTGGCCAACAAGGAGGTCATTAATAATCAGTTTATTTTGAACGTGGATATTTTGTTTGGGTACACATAGCGCAATTTGCACTAAAAATATAACACATTTAATGAAAAGTTATTTTTTCTTCAAAAAAATCCACACATTTCAGTTGACCAACATGAAGCCAGGGCCTTCAATAGAAGGCATGTTTATTTGTTGATTAGTTTGGATTTGGAAAGGCTGGCAAACCATAAACTCATAGGTGGATAATTAAACGGATTAATATGCAGGCTGCAGAGAGGCATACAGTCTTCAAGACAACATATGGTCTTTAAGATATGATTCCTTATAAGATGTCAATTTAGTCTTTGACCTTTCTGAAGCCTAGGCAGCACTTTGATACACACCAACACCACCACCACCCCCCCCCCCCCCCCCCAAACTGTTTTTCAATGTTGTGACTTCTGGGGTCTGCCTGGAGCTGTTCCATGCTTCCACTACGAATGCTGTTAAGTCTGAAACTCCTGAGCATTCGTTGGCTCTCCTGATCTCACTGGCTGACAGCATCCACTCATTGTTCTCGGCCCATGAGTTAAGCCATGCACTGCAAGGTTTAGCGTGGAATGCTTACGGCTATCTGTCATTAGAAGTGGTGGTGGAGACCGGTGCCCAGCATATCCTATATAAAAAGTCCAACTGTTCTAAAATGGTTTGACTACTTACAATGGGGTGGGGGAAGGGAGACACCAGTGTACTCTGAGCACCATAACCACTACAGCACATTGTTTTTTTGTTAGATTATGCAGCCACTTTTTTTTTTTTTACTGAATTTTCATGACCCATGTGTGTTGTCAGCTGTATGATCTATTTCTAAGCCTAGGCAAGTCCTATCACATATATTGTTTTATTTTCTATGCCTAGTTATTGTGCCTTTCATAACTGAAGTCTTTCACCATGGATTGAAAACGGTGATGACCCTAAAAATACGCTATCAGTTTAGATTTACCGGTACTCACCTTCTCTCCAGTGCCGCCTCTCCCTATGCGCTGCTGCACACGCCTCCCCATGCCACCAGGAGTACGGTCTTCATAGAGGAGCATTGGGAACCATAGGCACATGTATAGTGCTCGCCACGATGCACCTATGATTCTGCCATAGAGAATAATTGAATGCAATGATTGTCTATGAAGGACCGCGACTGCATTGAGCATGCACGTGTGATGTCACAGTATACCGGAGTATGAAAGCTGAGAAGTAACAGTCCAGCCTATCCTAACCAGGGGGTTTGGAGGCATGGCTTGATGCTGCGCTTCCCAGCTTTCAGAATATTACAAAAAAAAAATAATTAAGGGGTTGGGCATGAGGGCTAGGAATAAAGACACTAGTGTTCCTTTAATGTCAATTTTGTTGTGATTGTAATACTATTTATATATTTAATTATTATTATTTTTTGTGTGTGTCTACAGGAAGAACCTTTCCAAAGAAGGGACAGACATGTGTTGTCCATTACACAGGTAAGTTAAACTGATTTTATACTAAGTATTAATGGAATTCTGTGGGTACGTGTGCTGCATGCTTCGTTCAATAAATGTTCGTTTTTAATACATGTACAAATTACATATATAAAGGACAGTTTGTGGTGGTCGAACATTTAAAGGAACACTATGGTGTTCAGAATTCAAACATGTATTCCTAACACTGTACTGCTGCAGTGGCAGTTTAGGTCCCCTTAGATCGCAGTGAAACGGTTTTAGAATTACCTGTAAAGGGACACTTCGGGCCATAAAGTGGACTGGTATTGCCTGAACTAAAGCCAGGTTGGTTGTGGGAATGCCACACTGTCCTTTCCCCTCATTTCAGAGGAGACACCAGTATCATGGGTCAGATGTAAGTCACCCAACATGTCAGTTGGCTGACATGATGCCCATGTTAGTCCATGTTGCTCTGGTTGACTTTGACCAGCTGGGAGTATGGAAGGAAAAGTGGTCAAAGATCTGTTTGACATAGAAACGCTGTAGGGAATACATTGTTTATTTTGTCATTCTAGTAACAATTCAAACTTTTCCCACAAGCCTGATTTTACATAATTTTCAATTTGACAAAGAGCTAACTTTGGGGGAGAACATTTTTTTTTTCCTGGTGGGGGAGTAAATTTCCAATTGGTTTAAGTTATGTCTACATCACCAAGAAGGAGTTTCCGATCCTAGTCTGATATCAGAATAGTGAAGAATCCGCAGATTCAACAGGATAGGTTTGCTGGTACTACGGTATTTTATTGACAACAAGAACACAAATAAGGCCAATAGGCTGAAATGTTGCATGTTTTGTGTGTGTCCCTGTTCTCAATAAACTCCTACCATTGTGCCTATCCTATTGAACCTGTGGACTCTTCACTATCATCTCGATATTTGAGGTTGTGGGCCTTTACCAGAGTGTACAGAACAAGGTACGGACTACCTAATCTGTGCCTTGCAGTGCCATACCACACATTATATTGATTTTAGAAGAATTCCTGTCCAGATCTCTCTGGGTGTGCTCATTTATTAATAATTAATGCTTAATGGTTGTTTTTTTAATTTTATTTTTGGTGGCCTATTAGTTTCGCAAACACATTGAGTAGTTTGTGTTTTATGGATGATAAAGTTCCACTAAGCATTTCTTCAAATATAGCATTGGCTGAGAACCCTTGATTATTATTACTGGTTTTAGTTTCATCAACAGTAATTCATTTTGGTTTTGCAGGAGTCTTTTTTTTTTTTTTTTGGAATTGTTTAAGGATTAAATCTTTGTTGCTAATTTTATAAAAAAATTAAAAAAAAATAACAATAAACCTTCCCCCCCTCTCTCTTTTCAATCTGTTAATACCAAAACATGGGGGTCACTTTCTTTCACCATGGAGTGTCCTTTTTAAGAAATGTTTTATATGTCTATCCTTGGACTAAAATTCCCACCTGCCCCAGGCAGACGACTGTGAGTGATAAGTTTTGCAGTGCAACAACAGCTGGCAAGGCACCACATTAGCACATTTAGTTTTAAGCTTGTGGAATTGAGAGAGGGTTCAACATCTACACCCCCATTCTAACCTCTTCAATCAAGAAGGCTAAGAAGCAGTCATGTGGGCTAGGTCCTTAGATAGTCCCGCACTTGTTTTCTTAGGAATTGGAACCCTTACAAACATTTGCACATGCACAGTGACCTCTTGGAGCAGGCATTCAACATGAGCTGTTGAACCTGTGTAATTTCAAGCAGGACAACCCAGAAATGCCTGCAAGGTCTGAATGGGTGCATCTGTTGGTATCAGTGTCACTTTGTGTATATGTCTGTCGCTAGGAGCCAGGGCTATCTGTCATTGTCAGTTTGTGTCTGCCTGTCTGAATGCATGTGTGCGTGTCTTTATAACTATGTCTACTTAACCCCCACCCCAATGTATGCACACTCGATAGATCACTAAAAACCTTTCACACCGGCCAGCTGCAAGGCGCCATTTTCATATTTGCTTCAAAAATAAATATACATTAGCAAAACGTCTAATTTATATCCATAGGAGTATAAAAAGGTTTACCTTATCCAATGTCTAATAACAGAGATATCTAAACATTCTTACTGACATTCTATATGAATGACGTGGGTGGGCATTTTGTTCTCTGCTCGAACAACATCCATTAATATTTTGTATTAAAAAATCTGAATTCAAGGAATAACCTTCCTGTAGTGTTTGTAAGAAATAATACAGAAGGGTATTTATTCAGTAGTAAATAACATAAATTGCATATATTAAAATATATTGTCCTACTACAAATTAACCGTTAAAACATAAAAAATCTAGATGATTTCGCAATTGTGTGCAACTTCTCAGACCGGGAAGTCCAGAAGGGCCAACAAGTGGCATTGAGGTACAACTCATGGATACTGGGCTGGTATAGCAGGTCAGGGGGCAAATTAGGGAACTGCACCCTTCTTCAGTCTGTGGACATCAACTCCCTTCACTTCAATGCATCCAAGGTGAGAGAGGAGCTGGAGCAGAGTACTACTGTAGCAGATGACAATAGAAAATAAAACTAAAGGGAATATGAGGTTGTTCCCTTGGCAACAAATCTATTTTTCTATTTTGTTTTATCATGTTTTTATTGGAATGTTAAGAGTGTGCTTATTATGTTTTGATATTTTTTTTCCCATACTCTCTATAAAATGATGGCCTTGTGGCACCATTATTGTTGGCTTATTTAACACACCATTTGTGAATATATCTGTTATTGTGAACGTACTTGACAACCAGAGTAATCTGAATGTACCTTTCCTAGTGAAATGCGTTGTTGTTGTTATTGTGTCGCCTGGCTGTCAAATAAAGAATTATACACAATGAATGCTAGACAGAATGGAAGCTTGCCTCAATTACCAGTATACTGATAAGAAACCTTGGATATAAACTAATGCTTACACTGACCATGATAGCATTACATTGTTTTCAGCCAGGTTACATTAGTAGTGCTGGCTAATGGGTTAATAGCCTATGTTTGTGCACAGCCAAGATTGCCTGCAAAGCCAATAGGCTGGAATGGTCATAACATAGTTAAAGAGACACTGAAGTGGTCTGGGTGCAATGCCCTATGTCCGCTAAACCCTACAGTGGTAGTTTCTGCAGTTTCTGAGAAATACAAACTGGAGGCAGCCATTAGTGTTGCCTCCTTTGTCGATTTTTATTGGTCACCGACCATGATTGGAGTTGGGAGTGTTATGGTTTCAACAAATCAATATATAATTTTCAAATATGTAATTTTCTTAATATGCACATTATTAAATGGAATACATCGTACTAAAGCACAATTTATTTTTTTAAAATTATTTTTAAATTAGTACTCGAGCTAGGGTTAGGATCCCTTTAACGTATGTCTGTCTGTCATGGGACCCAGGGCCGGCGCTACCATAAGGCAGCCCAGGCGGCCGCCTCAGGGCGCACCGGCCCTGGGGGCGCAAAATCAGGCTGACCAGGAGGAGGGAAGCGCACTGCGCTCCCCTCCAGCCGGTTAATACTTGTAGCGTGGCCGAGTGCAGCCCTTATCGTTCCGCCCGCGGATCCCAGCCTCCGCCCACCTCCTACCCTGGTGTCCATAGACATATATATTATGTCTATGCTGATGTCTGCCGCAGGCTGTGTGGAGGGGGCGGGGATATGACATCATATCCCTGCTCCCTGTGTATCACACAGCGCGGCTGGCGCACAGTGATGAGGCTTGGCTGCAAGACAGGACTCCACAGAGCACCCCAGGGACACGCTTTAACAGATGTAAATTTTGTATGTATGTTTGTATGTAACTGGATGTATGTTTGTCTCTGAATGTCTGTATATATGTCTCTGTATTCATGTATGTAACTGTATGGCTTTATGTCTCTGTATGTACGTATGTATGTGTCTGTGTGTCTCTGTATGTATGTATGTATGTGTCTGTATGACGGTATGCCTCTGTATGTATGTATGTGTCTGTATGACGGTATGCCTCTGTATGTATGTATGTGTCTGTATGCCTGTATGTCTTGTACGTATGTTTCTGTATGTCTCTGTATGCATGTATGTAACTGAATGTCTGTATATTTGTCTCTGTATGCATGTATGCAACTGTATGCCTTTATGTCTCTGTATGTACGTATGTATGTGTCTGTGTGTCTCTGTATGCCTGTATGTCTTTGTATGCATGTTTCTGTGTGTATGTATGTGTCTGTATGACGGTATGCCTCTGTATGTATGTATGTGTCTGTATGCCTGTTTATCTTTGTATGTATGTTTCTGTATGCCTATATGTCTCTGTATGCCTGTATATATGTATGTGTCTGTATGACGGTATGTCTCTGTATGCATGCATGTATCTGTATGTGTGTATGTCTTTGTATGCCTGTATGTATGTATGTATGTTTCTACATGCCTGTATGTCTCTGTATGTATGTTTCTACATGCCTGTATGTCTCTGTATGTATGTTTCTTTATGCCTGTATGTCTCTGTATGTATGTATGTATGTATGGGCCTGAATGTTTTTGTATGTATGTTTCTGTATGCCTGTATGTATGTATGTGTCTGTATGACGGTATGCCTCTATATGCATGTATGTCTTTATATGCCTGCATGTATCTGTATGCATGTATGTCTCTGCTTGTATGTCTCTGACTGTATGTGTCTGTATGTCTCTGTATGATTATTTCTGTCTTTGTATGACAGTGTACCTGTATGACTTTGACTGTGTGACTGAAAAATGATGCCTGTGTGCCTGTGGCTTGGGAGGAAAGACACACAGGTGAAGATGCATTTTTTTTTAAGGAGGGCGGGGGGCGCCAAAATGCATCTTCGCCTGTGTAACTAAAAATCCTAGCACCGGCCCTGATGGGACCCGTAACTTCACTATAGGAACAAAGTAACTGATGTCTCAATATTCAGATATGTGCTGATAATGAAGCCAGAGGAGCTGTGCATTGCTTGGAGAAGTGCTACCAATGGTTCCAGTAGTGTGGAGGGAGCAGGGTCACCTGGGGAGGGTGTTACATTTACCTGTATAATGGCATCACCACTGGTGCTGGGGGGGGTAATTAATTTATACTCTCTAAGCAACTATATATATGATATAACAATTTATTATCAGTAATGTAGTTGTTGACTAAAGATATAGATAGATAGATATTTATTTATTTTGTATGGGGCCAGCCATCTTTAGGTCTTTGGTCAGAAGCACAGTTTAGCTGACCTTAAATGGTGCCCATATTAAACACCTAGCATGCGCGCATGCTGCCCTAGATTTTCCTAGACAATGCAATGCAAAGTGTGAGGATGTCCTGCGTCGTTTCACGGAGTCAAACTCCATGAAACTGCAGAAAGTGCCTCTAGTGGCTGTCTGGTAGAGGAAGTGGTGTGTGCCTATTGTGTCCTTGTAATTAATTTTTCCCCATAGACTGATTTCTAAACACATTTATTGTAGTCTAAGACACATTACTGTGAGTATTACTGCTATGGTGCACAAACCATATGGAGCTCTTAGAAAAAAGGGACATTAGGATTTTGGCCCAAAATAGGGACTGTCCCTCCTAAACAGGGACACTTGGGAGGTATGCTGACACAATGTAGGCCTGTAGCATGGGAAAATTATAGCAAATCACTCTTGTCACAAACTCATGTATTGGCATGATCCAGGGGGGCCAGCATCCCCTTTATGCTTAGTCAAAGATTGAAAATAAACTGTAACTTTCTTTCTTGGGCCTGTGACTTCCTGGATATTGCGAGAGTTGATGTTCTTATGTGATGAATATCTTGCCTGTCTATTTTATTGTATTGCTATTGGATTTGTCATATCTCCAAACCTGTCCAGTGTGACCCAGTTTCATAACTTCTCATCAGGCCTTGGGACAGCACATCAATATCCGGACGCGTTGGCATTTAGTCCTGTCCACTTTCATTATACCCTGCAGTGTCCTATTATTTCTCATTGATTCCTTCTTTTCCCCAAGAGATCCGGGTTATTTCGAATAAGAGAAGGACTGATTGACTTGAGAAATTGAAGGTCACATAACAGTGTTTTCAATTCATCTTCTAAACCATTCCATTCGATGTTAAGAAAATTGAAACTGAAACCATCAGGAAGGAATAATTTTGTTTTGTTTTTAAGGGAAGAATTGGTCAGTCTAGATGGACCAGTTGGATTTATATACATATATGTATATATGTTATGATGACCGGGGTTATCCTTTAATTCTTCATAACAACTTCACCTTAATGAAGTTGCTTTGATGCCTGAAGGACCTGTGCTCCGTCTTCCTTTAAGGAGTCAAATTCATACATTTTAATGAACACTTTAACACAAGAAGACATTTTAATTAATAGTGAACCCAAGGGGCGGAGCCAAGCGGCCATGCTGAGCGGTCACACATGAGAAGAGCTCCGTGCAAAATCGCCAAAATCGTGGCAAAAGCCCACCAAATCGACGGTTAGGCAACCTGGAGAAGGGAGCCCTAAACCGGAGAACCAAGCGACAAGCATCCCGACCGAAATCAGTGGCTACTAACTGGGGATAGACCTTAGGCCTACCACAGGCCTTCTCAGACAAAGCGAGGGAGGCGGCCAATCCCTACGCTGACTGCAGCCACACACCTGGAGGTCTCCCTGGCATACTCCCTCCACCCCCGTGCTGGTGAGGGATATCCCGGCAACTAAAGCCTGAGACACAGCAGCAAAACTACAGCGTTGACTGTTCCACACAGCCGGAACAGCACCAGCAACCATCGCGGTCACCACGTGTCACAATCTGAACAGCGCCCTGCTACCCTCTCTGGAAGAAAGGTTGGTTCGTTGCCTTTTGGGCCAAAATATACCACCAGGGGGGCACAGAAGTGGAGACCACACCAGCAGCAACCCAAGTAAAGGCCGGACAGAGACCTGCGGCTCCTGTCCGGGGTAATGTCAAAGCTAAAATGGCAGGAAAGAGGAGGCGGACGACCCGACACAAACCTCGACACCGCAGACCAAGATCAGCGGTGAGTCATCCTACCCCCAAACAGGGACTACCCCTTTGCAGTCTCACCACACTCCGGAAGACCAGCACCCACCATGTGGATAACACACACAAGAGACCGCGGAGACATAAAGCGGAACCTTGCCGCACTCCCACAGCACCCCTGAGAACTCATACCCAAGTAACTGACCTGCCTCACACACTGACGACAAAAGCGGCTCCGAGTCAGACACCTTTTCCAGCTAGAACACCCCTGCACAAGCGGGGCATTGGCTGAAATAACCACACCATCGAGGTACCAGCCCCCCCCCCCCCACCGCGAGATGCAGGCAGGTAGGAAGATTGGCGCACAAGCCCTACACACTCGGACTGGGACTCTCTCATGCAGATACCGTTGATCTGGTTTTGCCTAAAACGCACCCCTAACATGACTTTGCGCAGCATCTTATAATGTGTTATGTTCATTTATTTCACATGTAATTTAAGTGTGAACCGTAATGCTTGCTAAAGTCACTAACGACCAGGAAAGCCTGTACTTTATAAGCCTGACAGCCTAAAACTGACTAACTATAATCTTTAGCGCAGATCACATGTTGTTGTAAAGTATTCTGTCCTACATAAATGGGCAATATCATCTAACGCCTAACTAAGGCAACACCATGCTAGAATAACTGCCCACCTAAGTTGTGTTAGTATTGTAAGCCTGAGTAACAACGCTCTTACCTTTAGAACTAATCTCCTGTTATTTCATGTTACTTATGTTCCCTTGCTCTAACTAACCTTGCACCTCACCTTCTCTGATAAGCAGTTCAGGAGTAAATACTTGACGAGTGACGTTCATATATATATAAAAAATGTGCAATACCCTCTAATGCCTAACCAATGTAAAACCATGAGAATAACTGCTTACCCTTGCTGTTGTGGCATTGTAAGCCTGATGTGTCTTTTCCTTGCACAAATAAAATAAAGAATAAAAAAAACAAAAAAATAGTGAACCCAATTGTAAACTAAAGCCAAACTTTTGAAAAAAAAAATCATATATATGGTCATTGCTTTATTTTTATTTTTTTAGCTTCTATTTTGCCATTCAGATTTCATTTGTCTGTAATTCTGTGGTTAACAAATAAATCTACATTTGTTTCTACTATGTTTACAAGGCTTCGGTTTTAACAATATAATTCTGGAGCTAAGTCCATTTTATTCTAATGTGCCACCAGGTTCGTTCGTGGATGTATACATAATCTAGAAACACGCTACAGGTGTTTTATGTTTTTGGTAGAGTGGGGAGAACTTTCATTGCAATGAGATGCTATAACAGTTGCGTAGGCTCTTTTATATTTGTAGGATTCTAAAGCTGTACAGATGTATTATCCACTTTAGAACCTATGGCTTGTATCAGGTACCAAAGAGAGTATCTATGAAATACTTTATTAAATGTATAAAATAAATGGGAATTCATAGAAATTTTAATTTTTCTCTTGCTTTCTTTATTATTTTTATTCTGTAGTTAAATCTTTCTTGGCCTGGGTCTATGAGTTTAATTAGAACCTTCCATTTAACCTAAGAGTGGTAAGCTGTGCGTTTTCAGCCTTGAGACAATTAACAAATGTATTTATATTTCCAGACGTTCATGTGGTCCGGCCAAGGGGCAGGTGGCTGAGGGTCCTTACATTTCTTTAACACTTGTTTCTTTTTCCATAACTAATTTTAGCTTCCCATAAGAAACCCCCACATCTAGTTACCGTTAGCAAGCGATCTTGCTTAGTAGGCAATGAAGGCAGCAGACACATTAATATGACTTGTAATCTCCAGACAGATTAGTGGAATATTATGTTACGTGGACCAGCTGAGATTGGTCTCGGCACAGTAATATGTTAGATTTAGACATGACATGTTACTGAATAAATTGGGAAACTGGGATGGGATTCTAGCAGAGCTAGAATGATGTAATAACATATTCTGTATTATACCATATTTTACCATTTTCACTTTTAACATTACAGAATTATCCTTGTCTAATCCTCCTAAGGAAACCTTAAAATCTATGAATACAGGTGTGGGTGTATGTATGTTTAACATAACACTTCAGTGTTAGAAATGTATATTGGAGTGTTGCAAATTGATTCTTAGACTCAGACTCTCCCCCCCAACCTCCCCTCTCCCCTAACATTCTAAAAAGGTTACGTGCCTCTAATCCTGCAGAGAGATGGTTTCTGTCCTCCATGAAGATCTCTCAGGCCAATTCAATTCTTCTCATAGAGAAAGCATTGGGGTCTTACAGTGCATACACAGCAATTTCTGTACTTCGCCAATCGATAGCTTCTGTTGGAGAAGCAATGAATCTCGTGCCTCTCTATGAGAAGCCCTCATATTAAGGTTTCTTTGGAAGAGCACCTGCCCAGCATTATGACAGTCATGTGAGTGCACTTGCAGGTAACTTGTTATTTACAGCTCTATAGCCACTAAAAGGGCAACTGTTTGGCCGCATCAGTTTTTTTTTGTTTTGTTTTTTGCCCTCTCCCAACTCCTCTACATTTGATTGCCCCCCTAGTAGACCCCAAGTGCCATAAGACATTTCACCTTTTATTTCTTGTCTGGATCTATGCCCTAGGAGCCACCATCTTGTTGTTCCCTGGACAATGTGTACCGGATGGGCTTCATCTGCCGACACTAGCTCGGTCTGTGAAAATTGCACACAAGCCCAGTTGAACACATAGAAACATAGAATGTGACGGCAGAAAAGAACCATTCGGCCCATCTAGTCTGCCCAATTTTCTAAATACTTTTATTAATCCCTGGCCCTATCTTATATCTAGGATAACCTTATGCCTATCCCATGCATGCATAAACCCTTTCACTGCGTTAACCTCTACCACTTCAGCTGAAAGGCTATTCCATGTATCCACTACCCTCTCAGTAATGTAATTCTTCCTTATATTATTTTTAAACCTTTGCCCCTCTCATTTAAGACTATGTCCTCTTGTTGTGGTAGTTTTTGTTCTATTAAGAAATAGCATTCGCTATTGCCCAAATTTTGGACTGAATTTAGTCTATTCGTCCATTTGTCAGTAAGACCACCAAACGAATAGAAATTATAGTGAATGAAGCAAAGACTGAATTGCAATTCAGTCTTATGTAGTTTGTTTAGTGTATTACGAGGAGGGAGCTACTGGTTATGCCGCGAATAGGGGCAGTATCTGCTCACTGTTGTAAAAAAAAAAAAAGACCGCCCTAACCACCCATTAGCGGCGGTTGAGGGCCCTAAGTGATATGGGGGGGTACCTATTATCCCCCCAGCCCCCATCCATTGGCAGCATGTGGTGACTAATTGTAAATAACTCTTCACCCCAGTGATTATAGGGCCCATAGTTACCACCCCCTCCATTAAATATACTCTACCTACCCTCCCCCACAACCTAATAATACTGGAGGGGGGGCAATAAGCTACATACCTGTAAAATAAAACATTAATAATCACCATTAAATGTCTTTTTTTTTTTAGCCCCCAAAAAGGCCAAATAAAAATCTGATTCCCAGTCGAACTATTAAAATAATAACAAAAAGCTGCAATAGGCCCCCACATTATTTTTTAGGGCCCCAACCTGCGCTTATGTGTGGGAGCTAGGGGGGGAGGGGGGGAACGACAATAGGTTCCAAAGACTGGTTCTTGGTATATTGGACAATTAGTGGATTAGTCTTTGCTTGTAAATTTGTGAAGTATAGAAGGATGGTGTGATTTACTTGTAGAGCACAAACCAATAGAGTTATGGGGAAAACATTATTGGGGTATGTGTAGCTATATTGGAGAACAAAGTGGCTCCCCATTGCTATTCCCTACTGGTGCGAAGAAATGGTGTACCCTAAGGAAAATGGCCATTTATACAATTTATTTGTTTGGTGCAACTGGCACTCTGTAGTTTTGTTATTTTAAAAAAAAATTGGTGGAGGTCTTTCTGTTTTTGCGTGGTTTTTTTTTTTTTTTATAGGCTTTGAAGCAACAGCTGCCGGCAGCCCTAATTATTGTTCCAATACTACTTGCTATCCAAATGTGTAACCCACACACGGCCTCCGCAGGCTATTATAATGAGTGAATTAAACATCACGATTTCAGATCTTATTGCCAAAAAATTACATTACTGCTCATTAAAGCTACGTAGGTGCCTGTTATCCTAAACCTGTCTATTGGCAAATATAATATTTTGTGATTGGTGTTTTTTTAAGACTAAAAAGGTTCTAGCACTGTCCTGTATTGGACAGTATCCTCTATCTCTTCTATCTATTATTTTGCCAGTAATGTCCACTGTGTGTGTCAAAGATCCACAGCAGTTCATACATAGCACACAGTAGTGTATTATAGAACTCTATAACAAGAAAGTGAGCAGTACTGTAGAACAGTTATTTTTTCAGTTTACATTTTCTAAAGATAATTGTTGATATTTATAATGTACATATGTTCAACCTACTCTTTAGTCTTGTTTTGTGTCGTTTTTTATTTTTTTTTAATCTGCTCTACTGAATAAGTAAGGAACGCTTATCTACCTCATGCAGGGCGGAGATGTTATGATTTACGAGTGTAATTCCATCTATTCACAATCTTATTAGACAGATAAATCTTATAACCTGTTTATGTGAGCACATTCTATTATTACATGAAGTTACGTCTCCCGTGGAGAGGGCAATGATGTCTGCTCTAGATTTGACCTTGAACAGTTGATACAAAAGGATGCTAAATTTAAAGTGCACTGGTTCATATATATATTATTGTAGCCAAATTGATGGTAAAGTGTGTGTGTGTGTTTGTTTTTTTTCTTTCTATGCATCAGACCAAAATCAAATAGCACACTGACAGCAGTCCGTTCCTTCAATTATCTAGGTATGTTGCTAGATCTTTATCATGATTTACCACTGTTCGTGGTGTGTGTAGTGTTTTTATTTATTTATTTTTCAGCCGGCTGGTATGTAATTAAGCTATTTATAGGAGCTCAGCTGTAGGGTGATTAATAGTTTCTACATTATATCTGATGAACATGGGGGCGCGTGAACAGAGAGGTAACCGTGCCAGCTTTATTGAACAAAGTATTTAGCAAAATTGCAGACAACCCCCTGATGCAGACTGAAGAGAGCGGGAAAAATTAGGTTGTACCGTCCGTACCGATTTGCCTGTAGAAGTGTTCTCCAATCATACTTCTGAAACTATCGGCACTTCTCTCTTCCATTAGTTGTATATTGACATGCTGACGTAGTAAATGTATTGTTTTAGTTCATTATAGTGAAATGGGAGCGACTACATTTATTTTATTAGAATAGTTTTTTTTTTTTTTTTAAAGGGACTCTCCAGGCAGAGTATTTTACTCACCTGGTTCCAGCGCCGGGAGCCTCGTGAAGCCGCGCCCCCTATTTCGTCAAAATGACGAAATAGGCGGGCGCGAGCAGGGAGCAATCAGACGCTTCCATTTGGAAGCATCATTGCTCCCTTGTGCGCATGCGCGGCTTCGCCACACATGCGCACATACTTCATACGGCGGCATTCATGCCGCCCTCTGAAGTCCTGAGCGCACTACCGTGCATGTGCGCGGTCGCGAGCTGAGCTGACTGACAACTCAGCTAGCGGTCTTTGCCTGCCCCCTCTTCTCTGCTGACAGGCAGGAGAGAGAAGGCGCGCACACAGTGCCTTCTCTCTCCTGCACACGTCAGACGTATCTTAATATGTCTGACGTGTACAAGGCCTTTTTAGGGCCCTACATGATAGGAAGTCTCTCTGGTGGCCGTCTGAGTGACGGCCACTGGAGGTATTCCTATCAATCAATGTAGACACTGTATTTTCTCTGAAAAGACAGTGTTTACATTAGATTGCCTGCAGGGAGCTATAGATCTCACCTGAACAACTACATTAAGCTGTAGTTGTTCAGGTGACTATAGTGTCCCTTTAATTCTTTATTTTGTTGTAGAATAGCTTTTTATAATAAGCTCCCTGCGCTTTTTTTCCCCCTCCTATCAATGAATCCTAAAATTCAATATGATTTATTTGTGTACTAGGACATCTGTTCCTTTTCCTGTGATGTAAGTTTATTTAATCAGAATTTATTCTGTCGTTCAGTAATTAGACCACGCACAATCTTCTATTTTATATATATATATAATTTTAATTTTTTTTTATGCATTGGTTGACAGAATGTTATGGGAAGCGTAGGTTAATAATAATAACCACTAACATTTATATAGCGCCTTTCTCCCAGTGGAACTCGGAGCACTTTTCAGCACACGCTCTTGGAATTAACCAAATCGCCAGCTGAATAGTAATAGAGGTTAAGAACTCCCAAAGAGCTCAAATTAGACATGTTGTCTCTGAGCATATCATGACCAGTTGAAGCTCCCCATTAAGCAGACAAGAACTACCTACTTATGTCCCCTACAGGATGGTAGGCGATGGTATCAATACCTGGAAGATTACCTTGATCCTCAGTTTTACTATTGACAAGTAATGTATATGTGTGTTTGCCATCAAGCTGAAAAAGGCTCGTTTTTTTTTTCTATTTTAAGACAATCCTGTCTTTGCCTCTACCTTCCACCCACTCACAGTGCCAAGTTAATGAAGGCTTATGTTAATTCACAATTATAGTAGAATCACATTCTTTATTCCGTTGCCGGATATAACTGTGTAGGGATGCTGTCACTCCAACATTAGACTGATAATCCAGAAGCACAAAGAATATTATACAGCGAATGGTAATTTTATTATTCAAACAGAAACTAGAATTTGATTTACAGTTCCCACAAATTTTATAATTTTAGGTGATGAACTTAAGAGACATTCTTGATTGAATTTACAACTACTAAATGGATTCTATAGTGCCAGGAGTTAAAAATCCCTTCAGCCACTTACCTGAATCCAGCGCCGATGTCCCTTTGGCGCTGGGTCAGGCTCCGCCCACATTCCTCCCTCGCCGACATCAGCCGGCAGGGGAGACCTAATGTGAATGCGCGGCAATGGCCACACGCGCATTAGACCTCCCTATAGGAAAGCATTAGTCAGTGCTTTCCTATAGGGAAAATCTGATGCTGGAGGTCCGTGAGGACGTCCAGCGTCAGATAACGGACCAAAAGTCAGTTTGGATTCCAGGAGCCCTCAAGTAGCTGTCTGTTACACAGCCACAGAGGGCAGGCTTAGAGCTGCAATGTAAACATTTCAATTTCTCTGGAACTGCCAATGTTTTACATTGCAGCACTAAGGGCAAAAGGGTCACACAGAACCCAGACTACTTCAATTAGCTAAAGTAGTCTGGGTGCCTACAGTGTCCCTTTAACTGAGCACACCATGAGGGTCCAAAACTGAGACCCAAATTCACTTACATGTCTATTCTTTGTGCTTTTCCTTTTGTAAGGTTTTTTTTTTAAATGTTTATTGTGAATCTAGATGCTGTATTTTTGCATATTGTGTTATGAGGTTTACTTGAGAACATTAACGTCAAATACAGCAAAGTTATATGTGTACAATTGTATGATATTGGTATGTTTTCTTCTGAATACACAAGTGTATCACATGTACACTGTAGACTCTGACATTGTATTTGTTTAACATTTAGGTGAAGATATATTTTTTACACAATACCCTCTTGGAAGAGGTCAGATAATAAGGCATTGTACCCCTTTAGATATGCTATAAATCAGTTCTGAGTACACCTCGTGTGTTGCTCAAAGGATTCTACAACCCTGTGATGTACACTTTAAAGGCACGCAATACACGATCTACGAATGTTTTACTGCTGGTTATGACTACTCCTTTTTATTTATTTTTTGGCCAGTTTTTGAAGGAGGAACTGAATCATTGATCTGCTTAACAAAAAATAATGGTTTTAACGAAAATCCATGATGATGTCATGCTTGAGATCTTAGCTCTGTGATCTGCCTGGACAGGAAACGTTCCAAACCTCTGCTTAGATTTCACATTTGATTTTTCTTTTTTTTACCACAGCGGAAAAAAACAGCACTATTTAACAAAATATATAATATTTTCTCTATATACTGGACAGATGTTGAACTTTGAGTCACTTTCCGTTGAGTCATTGTGTCTCAGGATATGCTGATTGGCACAGCGAGGGGATTTGCTGTGCTCAAATAATCGGAATTGACTATCTTCACCAGCTGAGGCTGGGAAACCTTGGCAAGTGATCCGGGAGAATACAGTAGAGTGCTAGAAATACATGTTACAGGCCTATTTCCTCTTAACATAGGCCCAAATTGTACATCACTAGGTTTGAGACCTCCCTTTCAATTGAGTTCTAATAAGATTTTTTTTTAAAAGCAAACTGTTTATGGTTATAATCGGACTGTCATTATTATGAGTATATAAGTTATGCTTTGGTTTTTAATATAAAAAAATAAAATAAAAAGTGTATGTACTATTCTGTAAATGCATATGCATGCTTACCTGTACTCTGTTGAATTACTCAATGAAATTTAAAAAAACAATACACTTTCATTCGATCCTTGGGAGGTGTTGGCATTATGCTGGGGAAGCAATGTTACAATATATCTATCTTATTTTTCTGCTTATTTACCTGGGGGGGGGGCTTAATGGGTACCGGTTTCAACTGCGAAGTGACCCAGTTTTGGGCCCTGACCCAAGGTTTAAGAACCAGTGATGTTAGGCGTTCGACATTACCATGTAAATTCCTTTCGTACATATAATACACAGAACTGAACCATTTAGCCAGTTCTGATGTAGGCGGCAAGAATTCTAGCAGGATACCATTTATTCTGTACATTACTGTAAATAAGGAACAATGAATCATGGCAGCATGGCTCTAAGTCACATTGTGTTTATAAGGACATGTTGTGTTATATGAGCTTTTCCGTGTGTTATTTGTCTTCCTTCCTCTGTAGAGCCCCAGATAAATAAAGTGCAGGAGGGGGAGATTCTGTCCATACACTGGTCCTGTCTCCTCTCAGCTCTTAATGATGTCTGCTCAAACAGAATACATTAAAGTCAGGGCCTGTGTAAACTTGGAGGTTTATTCACTAAACAGTGAATTGTGAACACTGAATAATTTGAGACGCCTCCTGTAACCAGTTTAGAAAATTTGGGTCAACGTTGCGGAGTTGGACACCTAATTCCATTTGCTCCGGCTCGGGCATTTTTTTTTTCTAGCTTGGCTAATTTGGCCTAGGTTTTGCAAGCGTTATGTTAAAGGTACACTCCAAGCCTCATCCATTTTAGGGTTGTGAGTGAGGGTGTGGCCATGGGCATTGAGACATTTAAAGGGACTTGGTAATAACAATTTATGCAACAAGAATGTAATTAAAACCAAGAACAATGTATCTTTCTTACACAGACTGATTTCTAAACACATATACTGTAGTTTAACCCCTTAAGGACCAAACTTCTGGAATAAAAGGGAATCATGACATGTCACACACGTCATGTGTCCTTAAGGGGTTAAAGACACATTTCTGTGAGAGTTATTGCTCTGCTATACACTCGGACTCCTCTACAATATGGAACATTTGGAAAGCAAAGCGTGACAGAGGGGTTTGGGCCCAAAATAGGGAGTGTCCTTCCGAAATTTTAGTTGAATTGCATTCCTCTGCAAGATATAAATACATCAGATGGAACACTTATTTGCTTTACGCTTTCAAATGTTTTTCGAATGAGCTTAGTTGGGCATGAATCATTGGAAAAGCCACATGGTAATTGAAATCGCTTCGCTATGTGTGCAATCAAAGTGATTTAAATTTATGAATGTTACGGTACCACCTTCCGAGCTCCAGACACAGTCGTTAGTCACTTGTATTCCCGGTTCCCCCAATAACGAGACCAAGCTCCATCATGAGGGTAAAACATGAACTGAGGACTGGATCGGCCAGCCTGCCTTTTATTTGCATTTCACACACACAGGCCACACCCAAGGGGAGGCATAAAATAACCACTGGCATCGATGGTACATCCCACACATTCCCTCCCCTTGGTGTGACACATAATCCTATTATACACACAGTTTGAAATATACTTTTATACAACGTTCATAACTTCAAATCCATCCATCATGTTCACATAAGAGACACATATTCAGATTCAGCATACTTAAAACATAAACATTCTCAAAAATCACATCAATCCCTTCAGTGAATAAAAAGTTACGCGAAAGTCCGTTTATGACCGACCGCAGGTACCTTTTCTTGCCCAAAATAGTTCCCTGGATTCGGGCTGTGCGGTCGGTCACTTGCTGGCCTAAAAATGGCTAAGTCCCGTTCGAGGTGGGTCGGTACTTCGACTTTCGTTGAACTGTCGAAGTATCGTCGATAGTACGGGTCGGCGGGTTCGAAGTTAAAATGGCCGCCGCCACGTGGTCCTTTGTCCGATGTCGGCCACCTCGAGGACTTTGGTAGCTTGGGCGTTTCATTAGTTTCCGCTGTACTTGAAATGTCATTTGTACAAAGTCACAACCCTTCGCATATCTCTCAGGGACCATAAGTACTGGGCAAATCAGACGAACCCAAATAGGTTTAGTCCCGACGGATGGGTCTGTCACATGGCTCCCTCCTTGTGGAACACTCCGGCAGACCCGGCTTGACCCTGTGGCGGGTCAACTTGGGGATGACCGGACTTAGGGAGAATAGGGACGTCTGTTTGCCGGGATAACCCATCCGCATTCCCATTCTGCTTACCGGGCCGGTAGCTGATAGTGAAATTGTAAGGCTGCAATGCCAAACTCCACCTCAGCAGTCTGCCATTGTCCCCAGAGACCCGGTTAAGCCAGACAAGGGGGTTGTGGTCTGTTACGAGGGAAAATTCTTGTCCGTATAGGTAAGGGCTCAGTTTCTTCAGTGCCCAGACCAGGGCTAGACACTCTTTCTCTACTGCCGCATAACTCACTTCTCGAGGTAGTAACTTTCTGCTGAGATATGCGACAGGGTGCTCTCCTCCATCCTCCCCGACCTGGCTCAGCACAGCCCCCAGTCCATACATGGAAGCGTCTGTGTGGACAAGAAAACGTTTGTTAGGGACTGGGGCAGCCAGGACAGGGGCATTCACAAGAGCCTGCTTCAGGGCCCGAAACGCGGCTTCACAAGCTGGAGACCACAGGACCTGCCTAGGTAAGTTCTTTTTAGTCAGGTCAGTCAGGGGCTTGGCAATCGTGCTGTAGTCGGGGACAAAACGTCGATAATACCCTGCTGTCCCTAGGAAGGCAAGCACTTGGGTCTTGGTGATAGGTGTGGGCCAGTTAGCTACCGCTTCCACCTTAGCAGGTTCGGGTCTCTGGCTCCCACAACCCACCCGGTGACCCAAGTACTGTACTTCTGCCATGCCTAAATGGCACTTGTCTGGTTTCAGAGTCAGGCCGGCGGCCCGAATCTTGTCCAGCACTACCCCTACGTGTACTAGGTGGTCTTCCCAAGACTCACTGTAGACCGCGATGTCGTCCAGGTAGGCACATGCAAATCCCTGGAAGCCATCGAGGAGCCTATCCACCATACGCTGGAAGGTAGCCGGAGCATTCTTCATCCCGAATGGCATAACCTTAAACTGGTATAGGCCAAACGGGGTGACGAATGCCGACTTGGGGATAGCATCCTCGGCCAGGGGGATCTGCCAGTACCCTTTACATAGGTCAATGGTGGTCAGATAGCGCCCCCTGGCAATGCGGTCTAGTAACTCGTCTATCCGGGGCATCGGGTAGGCGTCAGTGGTAGTCCGCTCGTTGAGCCGCCTGTAATCCACACAGAACCGGGTGGTCCCATCCTTCTTGGGTACTAGGACTACGGGCGACGCCCACGGACTATCTGAGTGCTCAATAACCCCCAGCCGGGTCATCTCCTGTATCTCCTTCCGCATTCCTTCTCGGACTGCTTCCGGGATACGGTATGGGGGTTGTCGTAGGGGGTTCTGTCCGGGTGTCTCGACTTTGTGTATAGCTAGGTTGGTGTACCCGGGTTCTTGGGAGAACGTCGCCTGCTTCTCCCACAGAAGCTGTCTGGCCTGGGTTTTCTCGGCCGGGCTTAGTCGGTCACCTAACTGTACGAGGTTAGTAAGGTCGGTCTGGGGATCCCTTTCTAACAGGTCAGGTAAAGGTAAGTTCTCTGGGTCGTCAGTAGCTGGGGCACAAACTGCTGCAACATCCTCGGGTCGTTCCTGATACTCCTTGAGCATGTTCACATGAAAGGATCGTTGTACCCTTTCATCCGAACAGCTGGCTATAAGATAGGTAGTATCACACACCTGAGCTAACACCTTGTACGGGCCCTGCCAAGATGCTTGCATCTTGTTTGCCTTCACAGGTTTGAGCACTAGGACCTTCTGCCCAACCTGGAATACCCGCTGTCGAGCGCCCCGATCGTACCATCGCTTCTGTCTCCCCTGGGCCGCCCGGAGATTTTCCCTTACCATCAGGGATAGTTTCTCCATGCGGTCCCGGAGTTCCAGAACATATGGTACTATGGGGGTCCCTTCTTGCTCCGTCTCCCCCTCCCAGTGTCCTCTAATGAGATCTAGGGGTCCACGAACCCTTCTCCCATAGAGTAACTCAAAGGGGGAGAACCCAGTTGATTCCTGGGGCACCTCTCTGTATGCAAATAGCAGATGAGGCAGGAATCGCTCCCAGTATCTGCAAGAGTCAGTAAAGGTCCTCAGCATCTGTTTGAGGGTACCATTAAATCGCTCGCAGAGACCGTTAGTCTGTGGATGATAGGGTGAACTAAGTAGCGGGTTGATGCCGCACACCTTCCACAGCTGCTGGGTGAGCACAGCGGTAAATTGGGTTCCCTGATCAGAGAGGATCTCCTGAGGGAACCCGACCCTAGTAAAGACTTTAACCAGGGCATCAGCAACCGTCTCTGCCTCTATATTAGACAGCGCTACTGCTTCTGGGTAACGGGTGGCGTAGTCTACCACAGTAAGAATATATTTCTTACCGGATGGACTAGCCCTGGCCAGTGGACCCACAATGTCAACGGCTATGCGGGAAAAGGGCTCTCCAATGATAGGCATCGGCTGTAGCCTAGCTTTTGGATGATCTCCCCGCTTACCTACCCGTTGACAAGTGTCGCACGTGCTACAATACATCCGCACATCTCGGTTAAAATTGGGCCAGAAAAAGTTTTGGGTGATTCTATGAGCTGTGCGGTGGGAACCTAGATGACCTGCTAACGGCACGTCATGCCCAATCCGCAGAATCTCCTGCCGATACTTTGCAGGTACTACTAGTTGTCGTTTCTGCGGAGGGGCATTCGGTTTCGGGGAAGGTTTCGGGATCCTGTACAGCCTATCCCCCACCCACTCGTAGTGTTCCCCACCTACTCCTTCTTCCCCAGCGTCGGCCCTGGCTCTGTACTTGGCTAACGTCGGGTCCTCCCTAGTTTCCTTCCCGTACATTTCTGGGGTATCCCAGCCGAACGGGGCCTGGTCTAAGGTACAAGTCGGGGTAGAGAGTCTTACCTGGGTCTCAACAGCAGGTGGGCCGGCCTCAGTGGCACGGGTCTGGGCACGGGTCGTAACAGCGTCCACTGCAGCGGGGCCCATGGGAGCAAAGGCCGAAACCAGGGGGGCCAAGTCGTTGCCAAGAAGAACATCAGCGGGTAAATCCTTAATGACCCCCACATTCACGTGTCTAGCGCCCACTCCCCAATCCAAATGTACCCGGGCCACGGGTAGACGAAATACTGCACCCCCGGCTACTCGTACTGCCACGGTATCCCCGGTATGTTGAGCTTCGGACACTAGGTGCTTTTGGAGCAAAGTCAGGGTTGCACCAGTGTCTCGTAGCCCACTGGCTTCCTTTCCGTTGACCTTTACACTCTGTCTGTGGTGTTGTCGATTGTCCTGGTGGGCAGCCTGAACAGGGTCCGCCTCATGTAATATGCCCCAGCATTCCTCTTCCTCTACACAGTGGACTGCTGGGAGAGGTGCTGGGGAAGGGGCCCCCGTGGGTTTCCTCCAGGACTGGTTCCTGTTGGCACGGTTCATCGGGCACTCCTGTCGCCGGTGCCCTAGCTGATTGCACAGGAAGCACCGAAGGGGTTCAGAGTACTCTCGGGCGTTAAACCGGGGTGGACGTTGGTACTGGGCAGCCGGAGGGGGTGCGGATGGTCTGTTTATGGGAGGCTGATACGTGGCAGCGGCTGGTTGGTATTCCGCTCGGGCTGTGGCCTTGGTGATGGAATTGTCCAGTCTGCGAGCGTCAGTGTACTCATCGGCCAAGCGAGCCGCCTCGTGTAGAGTGGAAGGCTTACGGTCTCGTACCCACTCTCTGACCCCTGTCGGCAATTTGTCGAAACAATGTTCCAATAAAAACATCTGCAGCACCTCTTCTCCCGACACCGCCTGGCATCCTGCCATCCAGTGGGCGGCTGTGCGATGTACCTTGCAGGCCCATTCCACGTATGAGTCCCCAGTGGTCTTTGCAGTGTCCCGGAACCTCCTCCGGTATGCCTCGGGTGTAACGGCATACCGGGCAAGTAAAGCTTCCCTGACGGTAACATAATCCCCGATCTCCTCATCCGGAATAGCCCGAAAAGCGTCGTTGGCCCGGCCGGATAACTTGCCGGACAGTATAGCAACCCAGTCTGCCGGGGGTACCTTGTGCAGAGCACATTGCCGCTCAAAATCCGCAAGGTACCCGTCAATCTCTCCTTCGGTCTCACTGAAGGCTTTGAAGGCCGCAAATGGCACTTTCTGTTTGTCCCCCGGGTTTGCTGTGACTGGGGCCGCTGCAGTACCGTTTTGGCGTAGCAGGCTGGCCTCCACAGCGGCTTGAACCTGGGTGATGATCTCTGCGGAGGGGTTGGGGCCATAATGGGCCAGCCGAATTCTTACCGCCCGGTCAAATCTTGCCTCCTCGGGGGTTCTGTCGTCTGGGCTGGGTCCATTGGCTCCCTCTGCCGCTGGTACTCCATCCATTTCCAGCAATAAAGCAATAATGTCCCTCTTCTTGAGGTTACTGGCCTGTCCGCCCCTTTGTTCCAATAAGTCTTTTAAGGTAGCTCTTCTCAGGTTTTGGTATTGTAGTTCCATTTTATTCTTGGTCGTAGCGGTTTCTTTGGGCGTTGAAGATCATCCCGTCGCTTGCCACCAGTTGTTACGGTACCACCTTCCGAGCTCCAGACACAGTCGTTAGTCACTTGTATTCCCGGTTCCCCCAATAACGAGACCAAGCTCCATCATGAGGGTAAAACATGAACTGAGGACTGGATCGGCCAGCCTGCCTTTTATTTGCATTTCACACACACAGGCCACACCCAAGGGGAGGCATAAAATAACCACTGGCATCGATGGTACATCCCACACATTCCCTCCCCTTGGTGTGACACATAATCCTATTATACACACAGTTTGAAATATACTTTTATACAACGTTCATAACTTCAAATCCATCCATCATGTTCACATAAGAGACACATATTCAGATTCAGCATACTTAAAACATAAACATTCTCAAAAATCACATCAATCCCTTCAGTGAATAAAAAGTTACGCGAAAGTCCGTTTATGACCGACCGCAGGTACCTTTTCTTGCCCAAAATAGTTCCCTGGATTCGGGCTGTGCGGTCGGTCACTTGCTGGCCTAAAAATGGCTAAGTCCCGTTCGAGGTGGGTCGGTACTTCGACTTTCGTTGAACTGTCGAAGTATCGTCGATAGTACGGGTCGGCGGGTTCGAAGTTAAAATGGCCGCCGCCACGTGGTCCTTTGTCCGATGTCGGCCACCTCGAGGACTTTGGTAGCTTGGGCGTTTCATTAGTTTCCGCTGTACTTGAAATGTCATTTGTACAAAGTCACAACCCTTCGCATAATCTCTCAGGGACCATAAGTACTGGGCAAATCAGACGAACCCAAATAGGTTTAGTCCCGACGGATGGGTCTGTCACAATGAAAATCTCTCTTTGGGATATAATGTCCTTGAAACGACAATTCATGCAGTGATACAATCTAGCATCCACAGAAACTGAGAAACGTTTACAAGACAACAAGGTTCAGATTCAGGAGGGGACATAAGAAAAAGTCAAAACGGCAGATTATCCATCATAGAGCTGTTTATCATTGTGAAGCAAAAGATTAAACATTGAAAAACAAAAAAGCCGATGGTCAAGCAAGAGTGTAATGTATTGGTGTAAATACCAAACCTTATATTTTTCTGTCTGTGCACAGAATTTTTAGGCATTATATTTATTAATTCATGGACATGTGTCACCTAGGGTCGTGGTGATATAGTTGAGTTAGAGAATTATTTCATAGCAGCGTTTTTTTTTTGGGGGGGGGGGGGGGGGGTTGCCTATGTTTTGCATTTCACTGCGAATCACTACAATTTGGTGTTTAGTGAATCAACCCACTGTGCTGAAATTGATATGTAATAATTGAGAACCGCAATAAGATGCTCATTCCTTGTGTACAGCCAAACTAGAATTGCAGTCATAACACACATGTTGTGCTCAAACTCCCATTAATCTTGCATGCCTACCAAAATTTGGATGGATGAAATCGTGATGGCTGAGCAGGCCAAAATGGTGTCGGTGTGATGCCTTGCATCACAGATGATGCCCAAAATTGGTGGTCCTTCCAGAAAACCTAGACTATAACCAAAAATATAAAATGTTACCTGCGCTTTCTCCTTAATCCCTATGTATATTTAGACAAATGGAGGTCATTTAGTTGCTCCAATGGCCATTGGAGTGAATGCCCGCCTGCCAACGTCAAGGCAGACCCCCCTAAGCGGGTCCTAACACTGACCCTTCAGCCTGCTTCCTTGAGCTTCTGGCAAAGATATCTCTAATGAGACAGAAAGGGGTATTTTTTATATACACCCCTATACTTATTAACCCTTAATAGGGAACACATGGGCCCTATACTTATTAACCCTTAATAGGGAACACATGGGTTCCCAGTGTTAGGACCCGCTTAGGGGGGTCTGCCTTGACGTTGGCAGGCGGGCATTCCCTCCAATGGCCATTGGAGCAACTAAATGACCTCCATTTGTCTAAATATACATAGGGATTAAGGAGAAAGCGCAGGTAACATTTTATTTTCTTTGGTTATTACTATATATTGGGGCTGATGTGTATTGTAGTCCTTGCTGCTGGCCCAGCAGTAATGGGACTAAGCGCAGGACTTCTCTTTTTGTATTTGTATAACCAAAAATATGTAACATTTTAATTTTAATCACAAAACCCTTAATTTCCCTTAAACCTGGTGTATTGTACCTGGATATACAATTTGTTGCCCCTCCAATATGAAATGACAACAGTGGATATTACCCTTAATGGAATAAAGAACCTGGGGTTATTCAGTAAACTCTGAATACCAACATATATACAGAAGTATGACCATATTTAGGATATTCTTGCCAACTGACTATAGCCTACAGTTGTTGGAGAGTTTATCCGCATTGACTATCTTGGCCTATGTTATGTAGTTTGGCTTTTAATACAATGTTCAGTTTTGTGAGTAACTCTACTATATTAACAAGAATCAAACAGAATGGTCGTTCCACAGCAATGAAACTCACAATAACCTGACCATAGGTTCTATTCCTGTGAACCTCTGATTTAGAATTTAGCAAACTCTTCATACCTTGTGTCATTAAAGGGGCACTCCACTGGCAAAATGAATAAAAAGCACTGTTTAGTAGGTACACCCCCATTTCCATCATGGGTGTATCTAAAATAACTTGCAGAAGCTGTATATTTCTTGTCTGTAGCTATTGCAAACCTTCCCCTTATGACCCTGCCCAGACTTTCTGTGGCTGTCCAATCCGACTTCCCAATGCATCTCAATGAGAAGTCTTTGTAAGGTAGATGCTCTGAGCAATTGCAGCCTTTTGAGTTTAGCTCCACTGAGCTAACCAAACCAGGAAGTAACAGGACACACTTGTCACACACAAAGCATTTCAGCAAGTTAAATTGCTTTAGGCACCTGGGGTGTCCCTTAAAGAGACAATATTGTCAGGTCTCATTGGCTCTGCATGCATCACTATCCCTTTTTACTAACTATAGCAATGTTGCATCATATACCCAGCCAACTATTATACAACTCTATCCACATTTTGGCATAGCAACTGTAAGCACTATGGCACTGTGCTCTACCACATTCATTCGCTAATTGCTTTGTCTTTGAATTTTTTCCATTTTCAATAATTCCTACTTCTGCGTATTTAACTAGCATGTTATTTTTCTTTTATTTTTTGTTGTGCAAGTGTTTATTGAAGAAGGAAAAAAAAACAACTAAATTAAATGTTGTAGGCAAGATTTGTTCTCTGCGAGAAAACCATACAAAAGCCTTTTTTATTTTATATTTTTTAAATGTGTTTTCCTGCTGCTTCCCATCTACCCAGTACTCCTAATTATTCTCACCGAGGGTTGTACAGAAAAACTCTGAAAAGCACCTTTAGAGAAACCGTGCATAATGCAGGCTAATTATACCTAGCTTTATACATGGCCTCACTCCTGAAATAAAACAGACTGTACGTTGCTAATGTTCCCTTTGCTGTTTCACATTGAACAAAAAAAAAAGCACAAGACAAAGCGTTCTACTGCGGCGTCAACTCCAATGGATTTTCAATTTAGCCGTGTACAAAAGCTGTGTTGAAAGCCTACTACTCCAGGGTGGTTTGAGGGTTATTTTGCTCAAGTTCTGTAGAGACATTTGCATTTTCTTTTCCCTTACGTGCTAGAACAGAGAATTGCTAAACTTCAAAGTAATTACCCAGGTATCTGTGCAGGTTATAGACTATAATGCCATTTTAATTTTTATTGAACAATCCCAAAATGATCATCATTGGAAGGTTAAAAATGGGACTGGGTCTGTAAAAGCGAGAAGCAGGGGAAAAAGGGGGGGGGGAGGGGGAATGAGAGAACAGGAGAAAGAAATAAGAACATAGAGGGTAAACAGAGTAGGTATCTTCAGGTAAAACAAAAAATATAGAGAACTTGTCTGCATTTATCATATTCTATATTGATTGAGGTCCAAATGTGGCAATAGGTATACATCGTATTATTGCTTCTATATTTAAGGCATTGTAGAATTATACAATAGAATCACAAAGATGCGGATCTTATTACACATCTCATTGTTCAACTCATTAAGAGCAAAAACTGGTTTATTATGCAATTATTACAATGTCTCTAATGAGGTCCCTTGGCTGACATGATGTGTTCTACATATCTGTCATCCCTGCCTTTGCGTCCTGCTGATTAGGACTCTCTCTGCTGGGATACAATCTTGAGTAGAGATGCACCGAAATGAAAATTCTGGACTGAAACCGAAAATGTAGGATGCCCTTGGCCAAAAACCGAAACCGAAAATAACTTTTTTCCCCAAATGATTTTAAAATAGTGTTTTTACAATAATTTTATTAATATTGGACTTTGCTAAATCCCTTCAGGGGAGAATTGATACAGACTCAGGATGTCCTCCTGCATAGCGTGAGGACGTCCAGCATCAGTTAGTCGACTTTTGGTCGCCTAACCACCCGGAAGTCCCTCTGGTAGACTAGAGGTGGAGTTAACCCCTCAAAGTAATTATTGCAGTTTCTGAGAAACTGCAAGAAATACACTTGCAGGGTTAAGGGGACTGGGACCCTGCACACAGACCACGTGGATCGGTCCCTGGGGTCCAGTGGGGCTGCTTGGAGGCGTGTGGCTGTGTTTTAGTCAGAGGCGGTGAGGGAGTTGTGATCTCCCTGCTCTGCTCCCTCGGGCCCCGTCTACTGATGCAGGGAGCCGGAATATGACGTCATATTCCGGCTCCCACGGCATCAGCAAACTGCGGGCATGCGCGAGGGACAGAGCAGGGAGACCTGGTTAGTACCGTCCAAGTCAAATGCTTAGTTTGCCTTGGGCTAATTAAACCCCCTTCCCCTGCGTGCGGTTCGGCAGCTGAAGTTTCGATGCATCCCTAATCTTGACGACCCAGATTGCTACGGTGGCAATAATCTTTCTGAGTTAATGAGTAGAAAGGGTTATATATAAGCCCATCTGTTCCATTATGACCTATGTGGTCTTATACCTGTACCTGAAAAATCTGCCTCACATAATCTGCTCAAAAACATCTTGTGGCGCCTGTGGCCATAGCAGTCTGAAAGTGCCTGATCTCGTCAGATCTCAGAAGCAGTCCAGACTCGACGAGCCTGGTTAGTACTTTCATGGGAGACCCACTAGGAGAGAAAAAAAACAACCTATTAGAAAGCTTGTACTGTAGTACCATTCTCCACTGAGATCTTTCGAATCTCCTTGGATTTTAGTAAAGATTACCAGTTGCATGGAGTGTTTGTGAATGGTTTCTGTAACGTCTGGTTATTCTATACCCTACCTATTGTTTTTTATACTGAAAATACTGTGTAGTTTTCTTTTTCAGATAATTTAACCTATATGTTTGTGGACTACGTTTTCTATGGTGCTCAGCCAGCCTTTAGGCCAGATAACCATCATGGGAATTGTACATTATAAAAATTTGCAGTACCAAGGATCTGATGTGCCAACTGGCACAGTTACTGGGCACTGTCTTGCCTTTAGGGGTTAAAATGTCCTCAAGCTGTTTAACCATGAATTTGGTCCCCTAGGCACCCTACATCTCTGCTTCCCGTCTTCTCCTTAGGCGCCTTATGTACAGTAATAGGTAGGGAGTGTCAGCTGGTGCTTTCAGCCTACTGATACCGCAACTTGCTTTACCCCTGAAAGTAAGATGGCATCCAGGCACTTCTGCCACCATAACAACTTCAAAGAGATTAAGTGGTTATGGAATGGGAATGTTCCTTTAATGATTTTGCAAGCAAATCATAATAAATACTTTGTGGGAAGAAGGAAGGGGGTATTTTTGCTATGGCAATCAAAATCAATTATCCCATGGATGTTTAAAGAAAAATCTTTTGAATCTAAATCATGTAAGCATTATTTATTTTTATTTTTAGTGATTTATTTTTAGATTAAATCCATTTATCTGCTATCATCCAGTATATTTAACTACTAAAATAAAAAAAAAGTATAGTGTAGATAAATTGCAGGTTAATTTCATTTTTTTCACTGATTTAAAAACCAACGTGAAAACACGTCTGGGTGATGTCTGTTATTGAGAGTTGTATTGCTGTAATCAATATAGCACAAACCACCGGGTCTCTATTAGAAAATGTGAAGCTTTGTCTGGCTGCATTCAGGCTTCAGAGAACATCAAATTGTGGGTGTAAAATATTATTTTGTGCTGTGTTATCATGTCAGGTCTTTATATACTGCCCATGGTAACTGACATGCCAATGCATCAAAGGAACAAGCAGCTTCAGTACAATGGGCTGAAGTGGTTTGGGTGCCTACAGCAGATTTAGGACATAACTGCTGACCATATATTTCCATTTCCAAAACTGGAAAGGGTAACGGCTACCTCTTTAAATCATGTAATAATTTTCAGCTGTTGGGTGGTTAGCCCAACAGACCTTTTTTCTCCCACCTTATTGCCATGAGCCCTAACAGCCGGCACTTGCCATCAGCATCGTCCAGACTGTAGGTAACCGAAACAGACTCCACGTCTTCCTCCTTTTTGCGGCTCCGTAGTGCAGGAATCCCGACAGCTGTGACAAAACAAAACACTAGGGAAAAACCCCACGCCAATACCATAACCAGGGAGGGAGGTGGGAAAGTCAGTCAGGATCCCTCAACTTTTCCTGCTGATTGGTAAGTCCCAACCCCCAACTATTCCTTAAGAATCCTCCTTTAGACTAGCAACTATATATCTTCTTAATTCCAACCCACTAGGCATGGGCAGCGGTCATACGTCCCCTTCCCCAGGTGTCCAGGGGTAAAACTGTTGAGGGCTACTCTTTTAATGTATGGGTGTTTTTATATGCAAATGTCTACCCATTATTCCTGATAATCACATGATCATCATAAAACAGTTTCTTAATAGCCGGCTTTATTTCTACAAATAAACTCAATCCTCTCCTTTTCTGTTATTCCGATTATTCCTAAACCGTGTATATCCTTTTTATTAACTGCCCAGGCACGTGTTTCATCACAGCGATAGCAATTATGTCCTCGTGTTTCCCATGTTGTAAATTAGTCTTCCTACGTAAGCAGCAGATAATTAATTAATTTACCAAATACTTTATCTGATAAAATATATAAAAATAAGAGAAATCTCATGGTTCCTGGGTACCCACTCTTTGGAACGCTTATGTTGCAAAGAGTGGGTACCAGGAACCATGAGATTTCTCTTATTTTTTTCCTCGTACAGAAAGCCACAAAATACATTTGTGGCTCATTTTAGGTGGGAGCTGATGTAATTGGAAATCAAAAATTCTATTAATTGAAACAATCGTGGTCTCTCAGCAAATCACTCTCATTCCTGTTATTCCTAGCCAAGCACCGGGAGGGTTCTGTCACGAGATGAATAGAATGCAAGAGATGTCACGTAGAAATACTATAAAGAAGCCTTCATATCTATAGAAAGTAAAGATCCCCCTCCTTCCACCGTGTGTGGATCTGTGAAGTATATGGACATATGAGGTTATCCTTTTGAATTCCAACACAATGTTTATTGCTAAGTAAAAGGAACGGTGTAATGTCAGAACAGAACAGAACGTAATGTAGTGTACAGAAACCGTACGAACACAACATTTCTAGGAACGAGATTGCATAAACAACTGAAAAATCTGTGTAGCACCGTCTGTCATTAGCTAAAAAGAGATACCCCACCCCCCAGTACAATTATACAAAATGCATTATTAAAAGAAATCGCATTCTAACAAAGGGTTCTGTACCCAAGAACAGTATTCTTTATACAGTGATTTAGTTAATTCTGGGATAACAGGCCACCTAATCTTGTTAAAGTGGCCTGGGTGCATTGTCCTTGTCCCCTTAAAGGACCACTCTAGTGCCAGGAAAGCATACTCGTTTTCCTGGCACTAGAGTGCCCTGAGGGTGCCCCCACCCTCAGGGACCCCCTCCCGCCCGGCTCTGGAAAGGGGAAAGGGGTTAAATCTTACCTTTTTCCAGCGCTGGGCGGAGAGATCTCCTCCTGCTCTCCTCCTCCGATCCTCCTCTTCTCCTCCCCGTCGGCTGAATGCGCACGCGCGGCAAGAGCTGCGCGCGCATTCAGCCGGTCACATAGGAAAGCATTCATAATGCTTTCCTATGGACGCTGGCGTGCTCTCACTGTGAAAATCACAGTGAGAAGCACGCAAGCGCCTCTAGCGGCTGTCAATGAGACAGCCACTAGAGGACATAGGGGGAAGGCTTAACCCATTCATAAACATAGCAGTTTCTCTGAAACTGCTATGTTTATGAAAAAATGGGTTAACCCTAGAAGGACCTGGCACCCAGACCACCTCATTAAGCTGAAGTGGTCTGGATGCCTAGAGTGGTCCTTTAACCTTGCTAGTGAAAACATTGCAGTTTGAGAGGAACTACATTGTTTACATTGCAGGGTTAAGATATGTTCTAGTGGCTGTCTCCAAGTCGCTTCCTGGATTTCACGGATGTTAACTCTGCATGAGGACGTTCAGCATCCTCAAAATACCCATAGGAAAGCATTGACTGAATGCTTTCCTACAGGAAAGCACTTATGCTCATACGGCACTTACTGCGCATGCATATTAAGTCCTCCATTGGCCTGGCGTCACAGAAGGAGGAAATGGAGATGGCGCTGAGGGACCTTGGCTCTTTAATTGCGGTGATTTGGAGGGAGGGTTTTTTAACCCTTTATACATGAGTGTTGCGGGGGCACCTAAAAAGTTAAAGGGACACAGAGAAAAGGCAGTGTTTAAATTGCCCCTACGGGCACCTCCAAGTGGCCACTCCTGAGATGGCCACTGGAGGTGCTTCCTGGCTCAGTGCTGCACAGTAGGCAGCACTGCCGTACAGCGTCTCCACGCTCTGCATGGGGACGCAGAATTTTCCTCATAGATGCATTGATTCAATGCATCTCTATGAGGAGATGCGGATTGGCCAAAATGGCACTTGGTCCCGCCCCTTGCCGATTTTATCCAATGCAATTCTGATGATGTCACCAAGGGGGCAGGGCGGTAGACCCACGAGGTGCTGGAAATAAGGTGAGTTTTAATTCCTTTTAAGGGGGCTAGGAGTGGGGGGGGATTGGGGTGGGGACAAGCCCCCTAAATTGTTGGTTTTGCACTATAGGGTCAGAAATACATGGTTGTGTTCCTTTAAGGACATGGGGCTTACTATAGTATTAGGATTACAGTTTTGTATTCCTAACGTTATATAGTGTTCCTTTAAGGCTGTGTTCAGGCTGCGGACTAGGGGACAGCCAAACTGACAGGGAGAGATAATATATTACAGGAGGTCAGAAAGATAAGTCTGGCAGCTGCATTCACTATGGACTGTAAAACCAATTAGTAGTGAGTTGCAGAAGTCATCTGAGAATGAAGAAGCATTTTAATTGTATCCGGTGAAATGGACAGAAATTGTGTGTTAGCTGAACGTCGCAGAATGTGGACATTGATTGGATGTGTGAAGTAAAGTAACAATATAATAAAAAAGCAAGCCAGGTCTGCAAGCCGAGTTGATGATGGCACCAGTGATCTGAGACAGGGGTTCAGAACCTTTGTGTCTCTACCGGCGCAGAGTATCGGGGTATATGAAAGAATATATAGCTAGATAAAGGTTCGTATATTCATCTGAACAAATGTTATTTCCTGTGGGTGGCAGCGATATTTCGGTCTCATCCTTTCCATACCCATTATGGGCTTTCCCTCCCCTACTACCAAGCTTTGCCATGTCCATAAAATCAATTATGCCTGTGAAGTTTAACTTTCCGTTTGGGCTGGCCAATTTGCTAGCAAGTCACTGCCAGTTTGTTTGCAGAAGGCATCTTGTAATTTCAAGCCACTGATAACTGGCAGTTTCTCATTCAGTGCACCGTAGAGGCGTGTGGCTTAACATATATGTATGGTCTGTGTTAGATCTTCTATAGATCACCTTCTTGTACTATGTGACAGTGCCGGTTTAACTATCTGGACCTTTTTTAATTTTTTTCTTAACCATTTCAGTATAACCGGTGTGCAGACTTAGAGTTAAAGCTCTGCAAGTGATTTTCAAACCTAAACTTTGCAACAATTCCATTTTTAGAGTATGGCAAAGCTTGGATATCGTTTGGTTCCTTTGCTCTATATCAGGGGTGGGCAATATCCGGCCCTCCAGATGTTTTGGACTACATCTCCCATAATGCTATTCGGGCCATAATGCTAGCAAAGCATCAAGGGAGATGTAGTCCATAACATCTGGAGGGCCGTCTTACTAATAGGACATCAAGAAGGGAATGAAAACTGTACTGCAACCAGTTCGTGAATTGTTTTTATTTTTGATGTAATGGTAACAAATCCAATGTTTTGCAGGGATGCTGCAGAATGGGAAGAAATTCGACTCCTCCAGAGACAGAAACAAGCCTTTCAAATTCAAGATTGGACGAGGGGAAGTGATCAAAGGATGGGAGGAAGGAATTGCACAGGTGATTGCATTACATGAAACCATTTGAACACACCTGTGTTTGTTATTGATCAGCGTTAAATAAAGTCAGTGTGTACTAAGAGGGGGTGGCGATGAAAGCAAATAAATGTTTGTTTTTCTTTAAAGGGTTACCCCCCCCCATGCACTATAACCACTGCACTGATTTGATGTGGTCATATTTTTGGAGTCTGCATGTGCAGAATTTCAGTAAGAGATAGTGAACCTTTCTGCCAGGAGGTGTACGTTTACCTCCAGCAGAGTCATTCGCAGCCTGCAATATGCGTGTTAAAGGTGTTTTTTGTTAGTGCACACAGCGTGCTGGTGACGGATTACCAATGGTGGCATGGTCCTCCCCATTTGTACCTCCCTAAGTTCTTCCAAGTTCTCCATCAGCCCTGACTTCAGGATATCCCTCCTGCTGAAGTGCAGGGTAGTGATGTCGGGATTGGACTGCAGGGAGATCTTGGTGTACGTGCGGAATTATGAATTTACGTTTTTCTTTTCTCAATGGTGGCAGACCCTACCAGTAAGGGTTACCCTAACAAAGAAGCTTTTATTAAAACACTGGTATTAGTTTAATTTAGTTGGGAAGTAGAAAGATACAGGGATACGTATATGAGGAGCAATCCTGGGGGAATATTAAATTTCTGTCCACGGTGACTGCTCCATCAAATGTTTGCCCCCAACAGTACTTGTGGGTACAGAGGAGAAAACAGATCACCATTTTTGGTGTTTATTTAAATGTATTCTAATTCGGCACTTCAAATATTTTTTTTCATTATTTGACGGTGCCCATCCTGTTAGTATGATATGCATTTCACCTGGGAAGTACTGAGTATATTAAAACTTCAACGCTATACTGAGTAAGACCCGGTCCAAATCTGACAGTCCTGCATACTAAATGACTACTCTGTGGTGGGATGAGGTCCTGGCAGAGAAATGTGAATGCCATACTGCAGTGGGTTGATAACTAATAATAATAAGACTAACATAGCCAAGTCAGTAGATGAGGTGGAGGATTTTCCAGATCAGATATTTTAGTCTTATTTTGCAAGTTGGATTTCAATCTGGAACAGTTAAGCCTTCTAGTGAATAACCCTGTGTTATCTTTTTCACATACCCCCCATGTGAAGAAGCAAATATTGAAGGTCCAAGATGAAAACGTATCCGTAATCCCCTCCCAATGCAACTTATGCTTATTTGGAAGAGATATAAGATTTCATCTATACATTTTGCTAGCAGGTTTTAATTCATTTTTTGTTTTTTTTAGCAAATGTATAGATTGGGAGATAAATCTATTTAAAAAATGCTAACAATTTTACTGACAAGGGAGAGCAAAAAAGACGTCCCGTAGGATGCTCTCCCAAGTATAGCAACCACAGCGCATGCTCTGCAGTTGCTATGAATGCTCCTAGCGCTCAGTTCGTTATATAGAGCAGTGACTGATGTCAGACGCTGGCAACGAAGCTAGAATATTGTCGTCTTGGTTGAGGCTTGCCCTGCTTGTGGAAGTGCCCCTAAATACGGCAAATAAAAACCAGGGTGTGTGCTATCTGAGGTGGGTGTTACAAGAGGAGCAACACCCACAAAGGCGCGGACTTGGCAGCGCTGGGTCAGACGTATGGTGAGTGATATTTCAAATAAAACATTTTGCATTGAATACATTGTGTATCGAAGTGAAATTTGATGTAGAAAAGATTGAAGTAGAAAGAATTCATAGATGCATGAAACCTCGTCCTAGTAGAATTAATAGAATGTAATAATGGGAAATCCATCCAAATTAAGAAGCCTTTTGTAACTCCCCGCCACACCGAACCTCAGCAAGACATAAAATTACAAATAAAGAAAAGTTGTCGGCATTAGATTTCTCTACACTTAATATTTCCGCTAGAAAAATATCCACTGCCAAAACGTGTAAAACGTGTCCTAGTCAGGGAAGACATCATGAAAACCATAAATGGCTGCAGAAGGCCATTTGCACATACTTTATGGCCAGGAAGTTAAACACTTATGCCAACATCTAAATTCGTTTTTTGTTAACTTTTTTTAAATTTTGTATTGGCAAGTAATAGGCTATCAGTGGTGTTTTCCCTCTGTTTTTTTTTTTTTTTTTTTTATTATTATTATCTCCTCAATCCAGTGCCAGCAGTGGTTAATATGATGCGTAGTTGTACAAGTGAAGCTGCTCAATAAACTAATAAGGGCCAAACAGCTCACTGGGTCTATGAAAGTGCCAATTTGTCTTGAATAAGGCAATATTCTAAAGCAGGGCTGCCCAACAGGTAGATCCCCAGATGTTGTAGAACTACAAGTCCCATGATGCATTGTCATTCTAAAGGCATGCAAAGCATCATGGGAGTTGTAGTGCCACAACATCTGGGGAATCTACCAGTTGGGCAGCCCTGTTCTAAAGTTACACAATAGGGAACATGCCGTTAACCCTTAAATCACACTAGCAAGCTGACTTGCTTTATGGGTTTGGTGATTTCCTCTCTAATTTGAATGACTTTAGCTTTGTTCTTATATAGAACAGATCATTCCCTCGTAGACTGAAGCCCAAACCATCTTGTGAAACATCACAATCTGGTGTGGTGACAGTGAAAGGGCCTTCCTACACAGACTATTTTTAGCCGTTAGAAATATCTGTGACTGCCATGGGCCCTTCATGACATGGTTAGTAATTACTGCTTAGTCAACTATTCATTAAATAAAAATGAGACCTTTTTCATAGATGGATGAACGTTTTGCTGTAGCGGAAAACCGTTTTGTGGAGCGATGTCCCTGTTTTGCCTTAGATTCTTAACTAATCCTGCTTGGATGGAATGTTTTAGATTGCAAGCACACTGCACAGGGAAATCTGATCATTCATCACACAGCTCGCTGCCAGGGCAGTACGTCTGTTATCCTAATCAGTGATTCTGTATTTTCTAATTCTGTCTGAAATGGCGTGTCTTAAATCCATAACGGACTCTCGCTTACCATGGCAGTAGCTATATATTCGATTATATGACTATGGATATATATGTATATTTATTTTATTTTTTTCACATCACTGCCAATTAGGCAGATCACTGAGATAAATGTTAATTATACTACAGAATAATAAGTGACATGCGGGACTGCACCCATCATTTATGAACTAACCCATTGTACAGCGCTACGGAATTTGCTGGCGCTATATAAATAATAAAATAATAATATGGAGATTGCAACAACAAAAAACAAAAACATAGAAATGCACAGGTCAGGTGTAAAGGTATTTCTTAAAGGGACACTATAGTCACCTGAACAACTACAGCTTAATGTAGTTGTTCAGATGAGATCTATAGCTCCCTGCAGGCAATCTAATGTAAACACTGTACTTTCAGAGAAAATACAGTGTTTACATTGATTAATAGGAATACCTCCGAGTTAGGGACAGAGGGACTTCCTATCATGTATGGCCCTAAAAAGGCCCTGTACACGTCAGACGTATTAAAATACGTCTGACTTGTGCAGGAGAGAGAAGGCACTGTGTGCGCGCCTTCTCTCTCCAGCCAGTCAGCAGAGGAGGGGGGCGGGCAAAGACCGCGAGTTGAGCTGTCAGTCAGCTCAGCTCGCGGCCGCGCACACCGCGCGCATGCACGGTAGAGTGCTCAGTGCACATGAATGCCGCCCTATGAAGTATGTGCGGCGAAGCGTCTGATTGCTCCCTGCTCGCGCCCACCTATTTCGTCATTTTGACGAAATAGGGGGCGCTGCATCACGAGGCTCCCGGCGCTGGAACGAGGTGAGTAAAAAGGGCTGCCTGGAGCAGTGGCGTACATACCGGGGTCGCAGGGGACGCGACTGGGCCCGGCCCACCAGGGGGCCCGGCCGCCCTGCGACTTGGTATGCACGCCAAGAGGGTGGCCCTGCTGTCACCTGGCGGGCGCGCGAGGGAGCACTCTCCCTTGAGTGCTCTCTGCCCAACTCCCTTGTGCACCGCACTGATACCGGAGCCGAAAGATGACGTCATCTTCCAGCTCCGGCATCAGTACGCGACGCGCGAGGGAGCTGAACAGGGAGCTGAACAGGGAGCTGAACAGGAAGCACTCAGGGGAGAGTGCTCCCTCGCGCGCCCGCAAGCCAGACAGCCCGGTGACAGCAGGGGCTACACCACTGGACCCCAGGGAATCCCCTCAGCTCTCCCTAAGGTAAGGAGGCTCGGGGATTAAATAAAAATAAAAAATGTGCGTGTGTTAGTGTTCAAGTGAGTGTGTGTGTGTGTGTTAGTGTTAGAGTGTGTGTTAGTGCTAGAGTGTGTGTGTTAGTGTTAGAGTGTGTGTTAGAGTGAGTGTGTATGTATGTCTGTCACTGAGTGTGTGTCTGTCAGTAAATGTGTGTGTCTGTTAGCTAGTGTGTATGCGTCTGTTCGTGAGAGTGTGTGTGTCTTAAGCACTTACCTTTCGCCAACGCCAGACTCCCTTGGCGCTGGGGATCTCTCCGCCCCGATGCGCCTCTCAGCTCCGAATGCGCTTGCGCGGCAAGAGCCGCGCGCGCATTCAAACCGCCCATAGGAAAGCATTACTCAATGCTTTCCTATGGACGTCCAGCGTCTTCTCACTGTGATTTTCACAGTGAGAATCACGGAAGCTCCTCTAGCGGCTGTCAATGAGACAGCCACTAGAAGCTGGATTAAACCTCAGTGAAACATAGCAGTTATGAAACTGCTATGTTTTCAGCTGCAGGGTTAAAACTAGAGGGACCTGGCACCCAGACCACTTCATTGAGCTGATGTGATCTGGGTGTCTGTAGTGGTCCTTTAAGTGTATGTCTATCTGCATGCACTGGCGTACATACCGCGGTCGCAGAGTAAGCGCGCAGGACATGGATCAGTTTTCGCACCAGGGCCCCATGGGTTGTGTGTACGCCACTGGCCTGGAGTGTCCCTTTAAGTAACATTTTTCAAATTGGGAAATCAAGAACATCCCTTTAGTTTTAAATTTATTGCAAAAAAGAGAGAGCTCTTGGGATTTGAAAGTAATTTTAAATGTTTTATTAACATAAGGCAACAACAAATAATAAGTGTATCCTTCGATGTTTCAGTTTGCACTTTGCCTTTTTTTTAATTTATTTTTAAGAGCTTGAAACATTGACAGATACACTTATTTTTATTTTTTTGTTGCTGTATGTGACTAAAAACAACAGCAGTAACTAAGTTTTAAATGCTACAGAATGTGAACCAGTACACTATTCTACTGTCATTACAAAAAATGTTTCAGTCAAGTAAGTCCGCATGATTACCTTAAAGCATGGTAAATCTAACCTCATTGACTGAAATAACAGGACTGAAAAGATTCATCTCCTGGGCTACCCTGTTCACAGCGCATCCATCCAAAATTGTTTGACATCACTACTTTCACCACACCGCAATGGCAAAAATATGGGATTTGATACATCATTGCTTGCAAAAAGCAGGAATCCACCTATACCACAATGGTACAGAACTGCTCAGGTCCTCCAGGTCATTGACCTTTTTTGGTGATGGTAAGTGGTGGAGGTGCCAAAACAAATTCTGGACATTACTTCATGTGTGGTGGGAGTTCTAAAAGATAGTATCCATTCTAAGAAGATCCCTGCCATCATAATGAGGTTTACGGACAACCCCTCTCTCTTCTAACCAGCCCCTTATTTGTTCCACCATACCACAGCAGCTACCTCTGCTACTTCTATTCTGGTTAAAGGGGGACCTTCCTTTGTTTCACCAGAATGGAGGAGCTCAGAGTCTTGGAGGAGCTGGTGTACAGTTCATCCGTGTACGTGTAGACATACACAGCAATCTGGGCTCGGTGGCTTGGAAGCAAAGCTAGGGGATGTTTAGAACTTTATTATAAAAGTATTGGGGATTCCCAAGATTATCAGGGTGTACTTGGCCCTAAACACCCTTTCCCCCTTTTTTTCTGACTTTTA
Organism: Pelobates fuscus; assembly: GCF_036172605.1. NCBI lineage: Eukaryota > Metazoa > Chordata > Amphibia > Anura > Pelobatidae > Pelobates > Pelobates fuscus. The sequence continues at coordinate 41,057,119 of NC_086318.1, read as the reverse complement.
TTTGTTCTCTTCGTTAATTTAGCACATTAAAAATTTAAAATGTCAAAAAGGTTGGTTAACTGGCTATTTGTACTATTGCACTAAACACTTATTTTATGTTTCTTTTTATGGATGTTCTGTCCTTACAGTTTTTTGTTTAAAACTGTGTTGATGTGTTAAATTTCAAAATAGAAATAAATGTAGTCATGATGTAAATGCATTAAATAAACTCTGCCATTTTCTTTTTTTTTTCCTGTTCCTCCCCAAAACACATCCTCTACACCAGATGAGCTTGTGTCAGAGATCAATGTTGACCATCACACCTGACTTTGCGTATGGAGCAACAGGACACCCAGGAGTCATCCCACCCAACGCTACCCTTCTCTTTGATGTGGAGCTTATGCGAATAGAGTGAACTGCATGGAGAAAGGGCTGGCCAGAGATCTAATGACACCACCATAATGACACCATCATCCTCTTCCGTTACTTACAGCCCTCCTCCCTGCTGGAGCAGATTGCCAGATGTCCACTCCAGCAGCGAGAGGGTAAACAAGTCTTCACATTTAAACGCTCGAGCTGACAAAGGAGGCAGTGACGGCATTCTCTGCAGCCTCCTCTGACAGCAAAGGGCTTAACAGTGGGACAGGGTTGCACTTAGGTGTGTTGTGAGCAATCTATAAGCGACAGACTGATTCTGATAATAATCACTAGTTTAAGCACATGAACCAGTTTTCCAGAGGAATTCTGTAGATATATCTTGGGCAGATCCATCCCCAATAGATGGAAAAATAAGTGAACAGAACTACTGTTGTGGCATGAAGACAAGATGTCCTTACAGTTGACTCAGAACCTAGAAGTGACCCTGTCTTCTGCTTCTGAAAGAGGTAGTCCCAGACAGCGGGGGATCTAAATTTACAAGACTACTCCATTTGTGTTGGCTTGGAAGGGATAAAATACCTACACTAAAAGTGAAACCTTTATTTATTTTTTATATTATTTTTAACCAGTTTTATAGTAATTACACCTGGTAATGGTGATGTAAAGATCATTAAGTATAAAAGTATAAGAAAATTACAACAACATACTAAGTTTTGCACCATTATTTGGTGCATATTTAATTCAATGTAAGTTGCTTGTCTCATACAGGTGCATTTTTTCCCAATGGTTTGTGGGTACCGAGCAAGAAACTGCTTGATGTACTTATGGTTTCACGAAACTGTGATTTATGATAACCCAGCACCTTTATCAATTTCATGGCAGCCTTCTCATTGTATTTCATACAGTATGCTATACGTGATGTAATGTAAAATCCACCTTTTTTATCCCCCTTGGTTGTGGATTTTTTAAATATACATTTTTTAAAATATTTGTTAAGAAATTCCTGCCAGTCAATGCTGTGTAGTGTCCTGTGGCCAGTGGTCTTTGCCTGTAGATCAATATTTGTGACATGTGTTACTAATATTTCCGCTGTGTGGGACTACCCCTTGAAGAATGCTCAAGAAAACTGACCTCTATTACTGAAAAAGTACACATCTAAGTATCTTCCCAGATCTTGGTCTGTGCCCAGGAGAAGAGTTAAAAAAAAAAAAAAAAGATATTAAAAAATTACATTAAATATATATACGCTTCACAACCAGGGGGCGCTCATTGCTATTGTTATTTTACTTTTTTTTTTAAGTCCTGTCAGTACTTTTTGTCTTGAAGCGTAAAGCTTTGTTGCTTTCTGTGAAAATATACAAAAAAAACAAACAAAAAAAAAACAAGAACAGAAATTCTGGCTACAACACTATCTCTAAGTTGTAAATTTTTATTTTATTTTTTATTCCACATTCCCCAGTTGGATATTCAACGTACTTCTGGCTACTGTGGAATTAATCATTTTTAATTTGCATGTGACATGACTCACACTAACAATAAAATAATCTTTTTAAAAAAAACCACTGCCTTACAGATGATCATTTAGTGACATAAAGGACGTTGCTCAGAAAATTCTGTGCACAATGTATGCGTTGATGGGCATTAAACAGATATCTGAACTGTCACACTGACCCAAACCTTTTAGTCTCGCTTGCTGCTGTTTTAAACAAAGCCTCTCCTTTAAATACATATATACAGATCTATATATATGAAGAAACAAATAATAAAAGCTCACTACTTTAAAAGTTTGTATGTTGGTTTTTATTGTTTATTGAAAGACTGGATAGGGCATGAATATTATCAATAGTGTGTGATGCTGAATGAGCTGCACAATCATGCAGAGGGTGATCTGATAAGAGATGACTGAGGATAATGAGAGTTGCTGAGTTCCACTGTAGGTGATTGATGATGGGTGAGAATAGATGGGCCGCAGTGGGTGACTAATTGTGATAGAAGACCTAGATCAAGCTAAATACCAGATTACGCAACCTTGTTCAATGGCATTTTATATTGTTCATTCGAAATAGAGCAAGCCCTCTCTCAAGGACATAGCGTACGTCTATACTCGTGTGGTCAAAAACACATCTTCAAAATTTAAGCTAATTCTCTGTATAAAATAGAACACACAGTTTTTATTCATTAATCTGTAATGTCTGCTGAATTGACAATCAGACTTGCAAAATTTAGGACGAAGTACCAGGTAATCGCGTAAAAAATCTCTATTCTGTCGAAGTTGGATTTTTTTTTTAATGTAATTCTTTATTTTGAGTAGCGCTTGTTTCAGACAATACAGTTTTTTTTTCAGTATAACATTTCAAGAGTATATGCAAGAGTTACATATGACATGACAGGAAAAAGAGCACCTTTTTATTTTATTTTCTCTGGTCTTATTTGCCCTGAACTACTTTGTGGAGAATCAATTGAGTGTGCAAAACAGTGAGGTTGTTCAGGTGGCTTTGGGGGATTTTATAGTGAGGTGGTGGTTTGCATGAAGGTTTTCTAGAGGGAGTATGACCTTCTACAACTTATAGTGTGGTTTGGGTTTATGTGTCGCTGGGTTGCGGGAGGTGGCTGGTGCTTGCGCGAGTGGTGGTTTCCATCAGGTCTGTCTGCGTAAGTGTTACCCCTTAACCGAGGGGTGCGGGGGTGGGGGTGTTCTCTTAATTGTAACAGTGTGAGCTACTGGGCCGCTATAACCTACAGAACAGAGAGATAAACAGTGTTAAAACAAGTTTGATTATTTTTTTCCAAATCCTCCATGTAAGTTAATTTTCAACTAATGGCATCTCTTGGTTTAGTGAATAAATGCTTCAAAAATGTGTGTGTTTATACACTTAATATATATATAAATATATATATATTTTAAAATAATGACAGATTGTGCTTACTTGCCAGAAGGCAGACAAGTCCTGCATGCTGCTCGGAAAGGTTGTCACAAGGTTGGTCAATTAAATCACGAAAGGCGCGTTCATTAGCACACAAGTTTAGCATAAGCATAATTCGATCCCCCTTCTGCTTTAAAAACTGAAAGACCCAAAACTAACCTTTTCTGTTAGAATTATTTCATGATATTGTATGAATTTTATGTTATGTTTTTAATGTTGGCCTTGAATTAATATTGTTGCTTTTTAAATGATTTCATAATATTGGATAAATTATTTCAAATCATTTAGTATTTTGAAAGAATCACTTGTACAGTTTAGCCACAAAAAATGAAATCACTTGAAAAGCGTATTAAAAAAAATATTTAATTAGGGCCATAGACCGATATAGGATCAAATCTATGTGCTGCAGATCTGAGAATGTCACACAAAATATTGGTCATTCTTATCACATATAATAACAGAAGAACTGTTCAATGTAAAGTGAACAAAACAAGCAAACACAGTAGACATTATATACTGTTGTTATTGTTTAAAAATAGGTTTTTTTTTTCCCAGCTGTCAGTCAATGCTGAGGCAATGACTGACAAGTGAGAGCAGATATTACCTTACGTAGGAGGCCGCTTTGGTCTCCACCCATAGCGAACACAACACATGCGCTGTGGTTGCTATGGAAACTCTCTACCCAACACTTCCACTATGTCATATTTCCCTTCTCTGGGTAAAAGTATAAAATCTTTTCTTTGCTATGGGTCATCAGACCTTTCTTAATATACAAAATTCACAGAACTCTGTGTCTGGTGAAGGTGCTTAGACTAATATATCTAGTGCTGCTACTACACTCTAGGGCGGAGGTGGGGAACCTTCGGCCCTCCAGATGTTTTGGACTACATCTCCCATAATGCTCTTACAGCCATAATGCTAGCAAAAGCATCAAGGGCGATGTAGTCCACATCATCTGGAGGGAAAAGGTTTCCCCACCACTGCTCTAGTAGGAAGGATAGAAGAAAAACAGGAAAACAAAAAATAGCACTCTTGTGACTGAAATACAGTATTGGTCGCACTCACATGGGATTGAGCCAATAAGATAGGCTCAAATAATAACAGCAGTTGTTTACTCTGGTGACACAATTCCCCTTTTCATATATTCCAGTGATAATAGCTTTAAGAGAATATAAAAACATGTGCAACCGCCCCTAGTGCAGATTATCCCTTACACTGTGAATAATGAGCCTGGCTCTGGGGCCCTGCCCTTCTTCGGAAGCAGGTAAGTGGGGATGCGCAGAGGACTTTTACAAATATTTAATAAACAAAATGTAAAAGAAAACCTATATTAAAATCAATATGTGTCGAGGAGGATGTTTACTGAGCCATCCACTTTCTACCGAGAAATAAAGCACCAAGCCCAGATAGCTTTTTGGAATTGCTACTACAAGAGGTTCATTAGCTTACTAGCTCTGCAACTTCAACAGCCACCTTCAACGAAGCCATCATCTCTCGCACAATGCCACCCGAGACAGTACTAGCCCATATAGTTACCGTACCGAAGCTAGGGAAACAACCTACCTCACATTATACACACAGATCAAGTGGGCTTCATTAAAGGAAGACAGGGAGGAGAATACACTCAAAAGGTCCTCAAAATCCTATACAGTCTCAAACACTCCAATCAGGGCAGCCTGTTGCTCTCGCTACATGCAGAGAAGACTTTCGACTGCCTGCACTGGGCGTTTCTTGCAGGAGTACTAGAAAAATTTGGAGTCCCACCAGGATTTATGGCGGCGGCCCGAGGAGCTATACCACAGACCGTTAGCTCAGGTCCTTAATGCTGGGTTCCTTTTAGATCCCTTCCACATAACCAATAGCACGAGGCAGGGGTGCCCACTGTCGCCTCTGCTTTACGTCATGGCATTGGAACCACTAGCAATGCTGATATGACAGCTTAGCTCAATACACGGAATACAGGTGGAAGAATGAGAGTACATCACCAATCTGCTTGCTGACATTTTACTAACTATGTCACAACCACAGGTTTCCTTCCCTAACCTTTTAGCCACCATAGAAGAGTACGGGAAACACTCATATTACAAGATGACTCTGGCTAAGACCCAAGCTAAGAGCATTGGCATTCAGACAGCTCAGTTGAAAGCCATTCGCCCAACCTTCCCATTCAACTGGAGAGATTATATAACGTTTCTAGGGATTAAACTACGGCAACAAAAAAACCTCTGTACTATTCAAGTATAATTACAACCGCCTTCAAGAATTCTCCAACACAATACAGCAGTGGGAGGGGGTATACCTGTCATGGTTGGGAAGAATTGCAGCGATAAAAATGGTATTGCTTCCTAAATATCAATACCTACTGAGAACCCTGCCAATTCACCTACCCAAACTATTCGTAGCCAAACTACAGAGGATCACAGACCGATTCATATGGAATAAGCGCAAAACTAGAACAAAAACCTCCACTCTGACAAGGGCTACAGAAGAAGGCGGGTAAGGTGTACCAAATGTCAGCTAAAGTATAGGGCAGCAATAGCATCAGTGGTTGTAACGGCACAAGCGACTAAGTAGCGGCCCCATTGGGTAGCTATAGAGGCAGTCTGGGCGAGCGCCCATGATTTACGACTACTATACTGACTCCCAAAGATAGACCGTTCCATCACTCGGACAATTCACCTTACGAGGAAACTAACAATCCAAATATGGGATCTTACTCGGTCGTCCCTGTGCGTGGACGGACCAATCTCGCTAGCTACCCCGATGTCAAGCCTTGACATTTACATACCGACTTTTAATAGTAAACCGTGGTTCATCCATGGCTGTACACACCTTTATCAACCGTAGGGCAAGAATGGGCTCATTCCATACCCAGACTTGCAAACGACATTTAATCTGCCACCCAGAACACTTTTTTTTTTTTATCTCCAACTGAAATCTTATATGCATAGTAATTGCAAATTGCCACATACTGAAGGTCACCTCTCCAAGTTTGAAAAGTTGTGCCTGTCTTTCTCCCCGCCAAGGAAAACCCTATCCACTATCTACAACCTACTCATGCTTGCCTCCACACATGGGAGAGAGGAATATAGGGATGCATGGCACAAAGAACTGGGATACATACTGGGGGCATGTATGGCACATAGGCGCAACACAACTTGTGCGGCACACCTGGAACTGATGTGGGAACTGCACTTTAGATGGAACTGCACTTTAGATTGTCTCTCATGTACCCAAACAACCCCAACACTTGCTGGAGATGTCAGGCAGGAGTCGGCAAAAAAAAAAGTATATGTATGGATAGATATAAGTTTACGTATATATCTATATACGTGGTTGCCAGCATCAATTCCTGTATAAAACTGCCCCACTAATCACTCAACAACTCCCGAAGAGTACTCAAGACATTGCAAAACCCCTCCCCCAGTGGCCCGTTGCCGCACAACCAACGGCCAAAGCATGGACTGGTACTGCCTTCAGCATCAATACAAACTAAACACAACAATTGCATACATAATCACAAGCCCAACTACCCAGATCCAGGTCCTGGCCATACCAGATTGGTATTTCTGTGTGTATTTTGGTACTTATGCTCTGCTATATACTGGAACATAACACATGACAGTAAATATGGCTGTGTCCCTCGGGAAAGGGTGGCAACAGCCTATGATGTATAACTCTTATGTCAGTATCAGTTAAGGTGATGTATTTGCTGATTGTGTAAAACGATGCTGCTTACCCTCCCCTTTTTTCCTTTCTGTACCCAAAAACTTCAATAAAAATTGTCTAATTGAAAAAAATGTAACATAAATAAAATACTTGATCCAATATAAGGTATAGTCCAAAGGCTGCCCTCAGTCCATGACGCATTTCACCCCTCTAATGGGCATTTTCAAAGGCCCTTCTTCCTAGTTCTGTCAAGTTTAAAACCGTCCCTCCTCATTCCTATTGGCTGTTGGGTCCCAGTTGTGGCCAATCCCGTGTGTTTGAGTCACCTAGTGTGGATTTCCTCATTGTGCAATATCAGAAGTGACACAGTGGACCCTACCGCATAACTTCCTACTCTTAAGTTATCATCTTCTGCTCTGGCATACCTAAACCTGAAAGCGACTTCCTCCGAAAAAAAATAAAGTAATTATTCAACAGACATATATTCAAGGGTAATATCTCTTATAATTGTAAATAATATTACTCTGATATCCATAGTCACTTCCCGAAAATGGAAGTGGTTGTGGCATTTTCAAAGCCAAATATACATCACTAAACTTAATCTCCCCTACTTTTATCAACTTCTATATATTGTCATTAAACCAACACAATCACTCCATTCCCACTACTATAACCATTAATGTCCACCCATTTCAATCTATACATTCTCATAGAAAAGCTTAGAAGATCTTATTATTTCCCTATTGTCCTTTATAAAGGATCATAAAAAGTGGCAAATCTCAAAGTCGCTATTTAAACCTGATAGTAGCAAAGTGTTGAGGGTGAAAATCCACCTAATTTCAATTTGACCCATTTTTTTTACTTTTTTTTTTTTTTTTACTTTTTTGCTTGTTTGTTTAGTGGAAGAGGGAGATACCCACTTGAGTGTAATAGACGCACTAGATTTATTATTAGTTATATATTGTCCTAGGAGCCTTCACCACACACTGAGTTCTGTGAATATTGTATACTGTTTTTATCTCTCTTTGTCTGTGTGGGCAGCTAGCTAAACGTATGGCAGGATTTGAGTACAGAATACATTTTGGTAAAATATAGGATGTTCGATGATCAAGAAGTACCTCATATAGAAGATCAGATCAATAATATAGACATAAAGAAATGTCAATATAATCTGGGAAAGTAATAGGAGGAGAAATACAAATCAAGTGGGAAATAGCCACTTTAGAAAAGTATTAAAGGAAAGATCGCACTAAGAGGCTTGAGGTTCACCCATTGTTTGACCAACAGGAGGAGGAGTTCATCAAAGAATGGACTGACTTGCTTGAGAGTTTTTCTTTTGGGCTGATGGGTCTAATTGTTAGGAGACGGGGAAATACACTAAAGAAGTTGGACTGTGAGGTAAACCAATTCAAGAACATTCTGAAGGTTAATCCGTCTCCAGATGAATATTTCTGTATAACCAAAGATATTCAATTAAACTTAGAAAGGATGGAGAAAGGTGTGATAGAAATCAAAAAAGAAAATACCTAAGGGACAAAAAATATTACAGTAGACAACAATTAAGATCCTATACCAAACAGTTTCAAGGACCCCCTTTTTTTACAAAGAGGAAACAATTTTAGGAACAACAGGAAAGTTGAGTTCCAGGAAAACTATCATACCTGTGGATTACAATTTTAATCAAAAACGCCTATTAAGAGTAATCCGCCCAAACATGCTAGGAGAGCCATCCGAAAAGAACCACGCTACGTCCCGACATTCTCTCAAAAGGGAGCATAATATTCAAAAAACCACAGAGAGAGTTGTGAGAAGGAAAGAACAAATTCAGAAAGTTTGCCACAATGTGAGATGATTATTAAAAAGGAGAGAAACTAAGGAATTTAGAGAAAGTAGAGAGAAAGTGTGGCAAACAGAACCTTGCCACGGGCTCCTGGAGGAGCCTGCTTGCCAGTTTCCTGTCTCAGGACTATGGCCCCTGCAATAGACCTTGCACAAACCAGAGACCACCCGGGAGCTTGTTAAGCCCAATTAATACTTTGTAGCAATTTCCACTGCAGTGTTCTAAGTTTTCGTCAGGGTGGCCGCATTTCGTATGAACGACCACGAGGTGGCGGCCATCTTGTTCCCGCGAACACAGGCAGCAGTGTTTGGGCAGGAATCCCATGGAACTAAAATCGGACACAGAAACTCCCGAACACTGCTGGACTTGCATCATTGCTTGCGTTTGGTTCTACCCCACTTAGAAAGGCACTGTTCGGTGGAAACTCCCACGAACAAGGGGAACAGGCTACACAAGTAATTTAAGTATTCTGTTCGGTGTTTTATGTACTTTTGTGATCCCAAAAACAGACTGACCTTTAGCACTGATTCCCTGAAACTGTTTTGGGCATAGGACCATGTGCATGGTCGGTCAAATAAGTGACTTCCATGAAAATCTCAAACCCCTAAACCGATCTGGGTGATTTTTGGATATGTTGGTCATCCAGATCTGTGCTATCATGTGACTTTTGTGTGGTTTTCATGTGTTTTTGGGGTGTTTTGGGGGTTTGTTAAATTGTATATTTTTGTACCAGAGAAATAATTTAATTATATGTTTGTGTGCTTAGGTAATTATCTCTCAGGCACAGGGGAGTGTGTGGAATGTTAGCTTGTAACTAGTCTCCTCTCAGGCCCAGTGGGGAATGCCCCTGGAATGTGATTAAGGAAACCCCTTGCATGGGGAGTTACATAAATGACCGTGTGTGGCTCCCAATAAACTAGATGACTTCCCAGCATAGAGCCTCGTCTTGTGTGGGGGGAAGTGCTATAATATCACTAGCTCTTGTAAGAACTACACTGCTATACTCTCTTGGAGGAAAGGTCTTCTTACTGGGACCTGGATCCAAAATCACCTGGAAAGAGAAGACGGAGTATAGAAGGAGAAATAGAGGAGGAATTTCAGCTTAATATTATTTTCACCTAACTAATTTAGCTGTCAATACTACCAGGTGTGCAACTTCTGACATCTGATTGCCATTCTGGAGTCAAGAAGGATTCCCCCACCCCTTTTTGTGGTATAGTTGGAAATGGCTACAATTTGGATATTTGCCTTCTTTTGGATCAACAGCGTAAGATTTAACTTGATGGACTTTCAGTCTTCTTTCAACCTACTCTACTATGTAACTACTATATAAGTTGTGAAAACAAGCAGGCACACACCGAGAGGAGACATCCCATGCAGATTGTGGATGTTTCGTTGGCGTGTTGCACACCCCCACTCAGGGACCATCTTCAGAATCATAGCAGTTGGCGCATTGCTAAGCAGAAAAGGGAAGGTTCTCATCTTTACGATGACGTTGAGTGCCCAACATACACCAAGGCCTGCAAATATGGGCACCTCCCAGCAGTCATCTCTGCTTGTGGATCTGCTCCCCCTGAAGTTCGACCGCATCTGTGCCTTGTTTATGGCAAAACTGTATGCTAGGGGGCTTACCTCTACATCCCAGAGCCGACTGGATGGTCATCGACACCTGCCTAAGCATCCTTCTCTTGTCCTGAAAGAAACGCAATAAAGACCAAGGTATAAGAAAAGGTTTGCTTCCACTCACTGCCTATGGAGGAGCAAGCTTCTTCCCCCACAGTGCGACCAGCCTGCTCCGAGATCCTTGCTATCTTGCTGCCGAGAGCGTCGGATCACAGAGCTGCAGGTGCAAGCTCTGGTCGTGGTCCGGGCTGTCATCCTGGAGAGCAGCAATGCCGACCAGGTGGGTGCTTGGACTCCATGGGAGGGACGCCATCAGCAATTACTCATATGTACAACGAGTGTTTCTATGACTTGGGCATTGGCTAGTTGTGTGCATGGCTAATCCATATATTCTGGGACTCTCCCATGTTTCCTGACACCTGTATGATTCATCCAAGTCGCTACAGATCTTGAAGAGTTAAATTCATTGTGTATCTTAAACGTGTTTTGTTTTTGTCTGTTTGTTTTTCTCTATTTTTTCAATGTCTAATCGTATGCTAAGCTTTACAAGATATGGTACTAGATCAATATCTTGCTAGGAGAACCAGTGGATTTTTACGGCTGATAATTTAATCTCATGTCTATTTACGTCTCTCTACTCGCTCTCTTAGTCTAAGTTCAACCCTCTGACATGTATGTTATATTTCTCTCTTATTATTTCTCAAAACATGTGCTTAAAATGTAATGTCATGCCACTGTTAGAATTTGATTGACACCACTGTGCTTGCATTAGCTGTTGTGGCATTGCAGGTGTATTTGTACTTTTCTGCACAACAAAAATAAAGAATTAAAACAAAACAAAAAAAAGCTAAGTTTAATAAAGTTAATTAATCTTGTGTCCAGAGCCAAGACTACTCAATTTCAGCTTCCAGCTCTACCCCCTCCCCCATCTGTCTGTCAGCATCGAATATGGCATCACTCACGGTATTATCATATTTAATGCTTGTCATAGAATGTATGGGCAGTTTCTGCAAGACTAGAGGGTTAGAATGAGAGGAGCACTGCACCCAAACCACTTCACTGCATAGGTGGTCTGGGTGACTTTAGTGGTCCTTTAAATGTATGTAGTCAAGGGTTGGGGGAAAGCACCAAAACCACTATATTGTTTGTACGTCATAACGTCTCTTTTCTTAGATCGTGTAAAACCTGTTTTCATTTGTCTAAAAACACGTCTCTTGCGCCAGATACCCATTAGAAGCACATCTTGGTTATGTCCAACAATTTTCTCAAATCTTCGTGTTTGGCAACATCAAACAGTATAGCGCTATTGCAGACCTTTTCCTTTTTTTTTTTTTTTTGTGACCTTAATTAATGTTTTACTTTAGAGCTTGCATTACTTTAATGCCAAGTAACTTTATTGTTGAAGGTGTGTTTATAAAATGGCTTTTGAAATAATTTATGCATTAATGGTCTGAGTACTCGATCAGACAATTGAAACAGTTGCAAAACAAACCTTGACGGTCTGCTGGAAGCTTTAAAGGTTGTTCGAATGATGGGTTTTAGTCAAACTTTATCCGTGAACTGCACTAAACCTACAGAGATAAATCTGTATTCATATTTCAAGTATTATTTAATGGCTATACTTTGCATTTGTCAAAGTGTTGATGAACAAAGTATATTGTAATGTCTGAACAGTATTAGCCTACCCTGCATGTTGCTACTTTGTAAAGATTCATTGTCTAATCAGAGGTCTTAATATTACATAGTTTACATAGTTACATAGTTTACATAGTTACATAGTTACATACGGTAGCTGAAAAGAGACTTGCGTCCATCAAGTTCAGCCTTCCTCACATATGTCTCTGCTGTCGATCCAAAAGAAGGCAAAAAACCCAGTCTGAAGCGCTTCCAATTTTGCAACAAACTAGGAAAAAATTCCTTCTTGACCCCAAAATAGCAGTCAGATGTCTCCTTGGATCAAGCAGTTATTATCCCACTAATTAGAAATTATATCCCAGTATGTTATGCTTTTGCAAGTATTTATCCAATTGCAGTTTAAACATCTGTATGGACTCTGATAAAACCACCTCTTCAGGCAGAGAATTCCATATCCTTATTGCTCTTACTGTAAAAAAAACTTTTCTTTGCATTAGATGAAATCTTCTTTCTTCCAGCCTAAATGTGTGACCTTGTGTCCTATGTATAGCCCAGTTTATGAATAGATTTCTAGATAATGGTTTGTACTGGCCCCGAATATATTTGTATAATGTTATCATAGCCCCTCTCAGGCGCCGTTTTTCCAAACTAAAGAGATTTACATTTTTTAACATTTCTTCATAACTGAAATGCTCCATTCCTTTTATCAATTTTGTAGCCCGCCACTGCACTTTTTCTAGTGCCATAATATCCTTCTTTAGAAAAGGTGCCCCAAATTGCACAGCATATTCTGGGTGTGGTCTTACCAGCGATTTATAAAGAGGCAAAATTATATTTTCATCTCGAGAATTTATGCCCCTATTTATACATGACTAAACCTTACTGGCCTTAGCAACGGCAGATTGACATTGCATATTGCTGCCTAATTTGTTGTCTATAACAATTCACAAATCCTTCTTGTGTGTGGTTATCCCTAGTTCACTACCATTTAGGGTGTAAATTGCTTGTGCATTCTTAACCCCGAAGTGCATAACTTTGCATTTCTCTACGTTAAATTTCATCTGCCATTTTAGTGCCCAGTCCCCCAATCTATCCAAATCCCTCTGCAGCAAGGCAATATCCTGCTCACATTTTATTACTTTACAAAGTTTTGTGTCATCTGCAAACACTGATACATGGCTTTCATTCCCCATTTCAAGATCATTTATAAATATGTTAAATAGAAGCGGTCCCAAAACAGAACCCTGAGGGACACCACTTACCACTATTGTCCAGCTTGAAAATTTACCATTAATGACAACTCGTTGTACTCTATCCTTAAGCCAATGTTCTACCCAAGAACAAGAATATTCATCTAGACCAATTTCTTTTAGTTTGAAGACTAACCTATTGTGAGGAACCGTATCAAATGCCTTGACAAAATCCAAGCAGATCACATCCACTGCAACACCCTGATCTATACTTCTACTTACTTCGTCGTAGAATGCAATTAGGTTAGTTTGACATGACCTATGTTTCATAAAACCATGCTGATTATTGCTAATAACAAAGTTCTTCACAATGAATTCCTGAATATTATCCCTTAATAGCCGTTCAAATCATTTCCCAGTCACAGAAGTTAAGCTCACAGGTCTATAATTTCCAGGCAAGGATTTTGAACCCTTTTTAAATATAGGAACGACATCTGCCTTCCTCCAATCATCCGGTACAATAACTGAAACGAAAGAATCTTCAACTCAACTCATAATTAATATATCTTTCAAACATATCATAGCTTGCTAACAACCTTCTCATTAACCTCTTAGTGACCGGACTGTTTTTCAATTTTCTTACTGTTAAGAACCAGGGCTGATTTTACATTTCTGCGGTGTTTATGTTTAGCTGTAATTTTCCTCTTACTCATTTACTGTACCCACACATTATATACAGTTGTTCTGGCCATTAAATGGTCTTTCTACAGATACCATTATTTTCATCATATCATATAATTTACTATAAAAACAATTATAAAATATGATGAAAAATTAAAAAAAACAGACTTTTTCTAACTTTGACCCTCAAACTCTGTTACGCATCTACAACCGACAAAAACCACCCATGCTAAATAGTTTATACATTTTGTCCTGAGTTCAGAAATACCCAATGTTAACATGATGTAAGCTTTTTTTTTTTTCAAGTTATAGGACTATAAGTACAAGTAGGACATTGTTGTTTCAAAATATATATTTTTAAAATTTATCAATAGTGACATTGTAACACTGTTATCTGTCTCTGAATCACACCTCACATGTACATTTTTTTTTTTTAAAGCAGACAACCCAGGGTATTCAATATGGGGTATGTCCAGTCTTTTTTAGTAGCCACTTAGTCACAAACACTGGCCAAAGTTAGCATTTACATTTGCTTCTGTGTTATGCAAAAAACAATTATGAACGCTAACTTTGGCCAGTGTTTGTGACTAAATGGCTACTAAAAAAGACTGGACATACCCCATTTGCAATACCTTGGTTTGTCTTCTTTTGCAAATGGTATGCCATCATGGGGGTAATTCTCATTCTTGGGCTACCATACGCTCTCAAAGGCAACATAACCAATTTGGCAAATTTCAATGTGAAAAAACGGCCTTATATCTGTCCATGTAACTTTGAAAAACACTATACATGGGGGGGTACTGTTATACTCGGGAGCAGGCCCAGACTGGCCATCGGGCACACCGGGCAAATGCCCGGTGGGCCGCTGTGGCCAGGGGCCGAGGCCGGCAGGGAGATCACAGGATCTCCCCTGCCGGTCTATGCAGGGCCGGCACTATCCGAGCGCCGGCCCTGCTGTAGTCCATGGCGGGCCGGTGGGGAGATCAAAGATCTCCCTCACCGGCCCACATACAGTATACTGCGGCCGCCGGCTGGGGAGAGCGTGAGGGAGCCAGGAGAGGACCCGGCGGAGCTCCTACTTACAGCTCCGCTGGCTTCCTCTCGCGAGATTCGGACTGTTGCCATGGCAACGCTCCGGGTCTCGCAAGAGTGAACTCTAGCCTCACAGGCTAGAGTTCACTCACAACTAAGACCACCAGGGATGGAAGCCAGCAGCAGGATCCCCCCTCCCAGGCATAAGGTAAGCAGGGAGGGGGGGATATAATCACATCAGCTTTACAGACACCCCTAACACTCACAGCACACACACTCACACACACTGCACCCCTAACACTCACAGCACACACACTGCACCCCTAACACTCACAGCACTCACACACACTGCACCCCTAACACTCACAGCACACGCACTCACACACACTGCACCCCTAACACTCACAGCACACACAGTCACACACACTGCACCCCTAACACTCACAGAACTCACACACACTGCACCCCTAACACTCACAGCACACACACTCACACACTGCACCCCTAACACTCACAGCACAGACACTCACACACACTGCACCCCTAACACTCACAGCACACACACTCACACACACTGCACCCCTAACACTCACAGCACACACACTCACACACACTGCACCCCTAACACTCACAGCACACACACTCACACACACTGCACCCCAACACTCACAGCACGCACACACACTGCACCCCTAACACACACAGCACACACACTGCACCCCTAACACTCACAGCACTCACACACACTGCACCCCTGACACTCACAGCACACACACTGCACCCCTGACACTCACAGCACACACACACACACTCTGCACCCCTAACACTCACAGCACACACACACACACTGCACCCCTAACACTCACAGCACCCTCATTCACACACACACTGCACCCCTGACACTCACAGCACCCTCACTCACACACACACACACACACTGCACCCCTGACACTCACAGCACACACACCCTGCACCCCTGACATGCACAGCACACACACACTGCACCCCTGACACTCACAACACACACACACACTGCACCCTTAACACTCACAGCACCCTCACTAGCACACACATACACATACACACACTGCACCCCTGACACTCACAGCACCCTCACTCACACACTGCACCCCTGACACTCACAGACCCCTCACTCACACACACTGCACCCCTGACACTCACAGCACCCTCACACACACACACACTGCACCCCTGACACAAACAGCACCCTCACTGACACACACTGCACCCCTGACACTCACAGCACCCTCACACACACACTTCACCCCTGACACACACAGCTTCCTCACACGCACATAGCACCCTCACGCAAACAGCACCCACTCACACAGCACACACACACACACACACAGCACCCTTACCCACATAGCACCCTCAGGCAAACACAGCACCCATCACTCACACACACACACTACACCCCTCACACACACACACTGCACCCCTCTTGCACACACACTACACCCCTTACACACACACACACTGCACCCCTCTTGCACACAAACTACACCCCTTACACACACACTACACCGCTTACACACACACACACTGCACCCTTCTTGCACACAAACTACACCCCTTACACACACACTACACCCCTTACACACACACACACACTGCACCCCTCTTGCACACACACTACACCCCTTACACACACACACACAGCACAATATGCTTTTGCTAGCATTTTTGTCTCCTGGTACCCAAACTATTGAGACACCAGAGACAAATTTCAAGCAAACACAGTGCAAGCATGTTATTGAATTTGCTTGCGCTGTGCAGAACAAATACAGGGTCTTTTTCTCATGCCAGAGCTCTTCAGCAGAGCTCTGCGCATGGTCCACCCTGGAAGAGCATTGAACTAGCATGTTTACTTTGTGATGGGGCGTGCTTGTCATTGGTGATGACAAAACACACCCTATCTGGCCCGTCCCCTTTTTAGTGGGCCGCTGTATTTAAAAAATGCCCGGGCCGAATTTTCTTCCCAGTCCGGCCCTGCTCGGGAGACTTCTCTGAACACAAATATTAGTGTTTCAAAACAGTAAAATGTATCACAACAATGATATTCTCAGTGAAAGTGCCGTTTGTGTGTGAAAAATGCAAAAAACTTCACTTTCACTGACAATATCATTGCTGTGATATGTTTTACTGTTTTGAAACACTAATATTTGTGTTCAGCGAAGTGTACCGAGTAAAACAGTACTCCCCATGTACAGGTTTTAGGGTGTCATAGAAAGTTACAGGGTTAAATATAGTGCTAGCAAATTAAATTCTCCGGACTTTCGGTCTGGGTTGTCAGGCAGGTCCCTCAAATTACAATCAGTAAAATTACTTAATTATGTAAAAATATTATATAAATATGCACATAGAATTTAAATATATATACATATTTATATATTTCAAGTCTACGTGTATATTTATGAAATTATTTATTTAATTATGTATATGGACATATGTATATTTCGTATTATTTTTGTTTATATATATATATACATAGATATATATAATTTTATTCTAAGTGTATTTTTATATAAATATATATATAAGTATATATATTAATATCAAAATACAGTTAGAATAAAATTACATATATAGTAAAGGGACCTTCCAATATATAATATAGACTATGATTGATAGAGAGAGAGAGATAATAGATATATTGATTCAAGACAATTTTTCCGCTCTGAAAATCCGCTCTACCTGTTATGCCAACATAAAAGTGAAGAAAAAACAAAAAAAAACAGTTTTTGCACAAAGAGCATTCCTTGTGTCGTCTTCTGTCCCAAGTGTTATCGTCTACATTATTCATTTATTCCTCGTGTGTAAAAGGAGATTCGTTTGAAAGAAGCATCAATAAAAGAGACTCGGAGAGGATAACGCTGTTTGTATAATTAAATAAAGCATTTGCTGGTATCTGTGAATCATGAAACGGAGGAAAAAACATCTTCCCTTTACCTTTGAACCAACAAGAAATATAAGACAGAATTCGTGGCCATCAGGGCCGGACTGGGAATGAAAAACAGCCACGGAAAAAATTCGATACCAGCCCCATAATGCATTGCGCCAGCATAGTGTGCAGATATGGAAGCGGGGAAAATAAAACCTTAAAACTGAAAACTATCACTCAAAGCACTCATAGGGCTTCAAAATAAATAAAAGAGCGGGTTTGTTGTAAGCAGACGTGCATTTGCATATAATCAATGTTTTAGTACAACCACCGTGACATATTAAGGAAAGTTTCGTAATTGGACTGAAATTGTGAATGTATGCTATTGCACAGCAGTAAAAAAAAATAAAAAAATTATCTTGTTTATTTTGAAGTAATAAAAGTGTATTCCTCACTTTGGCTGAAAACTGGATGATTTCAGTCAACGCCAATTCAATTCCCAATGGAAAGCATTGGGGGGCTATTGCGCATGTGTGGCAAAACGCTGTGCTTCACCACGCCCTCCCTCCCAGCCCTCCATGTTTCCCTATAGCCCCTCCCAGCCCCCATGTTTCCCATAAACCTCCCAGCCCTCCATGTGTCCTATTAGCCCTCCCCATCCCTAAAATGTGTCCCACTAGCCCTCCCTCCCAACCCTCCATGTTTTCCTATAGCCCCCCTCCTAGCCCTCCATGTGTCCTTCTACCCACCTCCCAGTCCTCCCTGTCCCTTTAACCCCTCCCAGCCCTGTATGTGTCTCATTAACCCTCCCATGTGTCTCAGTAGCACCCCCATGTGTCCCATTAGCCCCTCATGTGTCCCACTAGCCCTCCCTCCCCTCCATGTTTCCCTATAGCCCCCCTTCCAGCCCTTCATGTGTCCCAATAGGCCCCCAGCCCTCCATGTGTCCCTATAGCCCTCTGTGTGTCCTATGAGCCCGCCCCATGTGTCCCATGAGCCCCCAGTCCTCCAAGTGTTCTATTAGCCCTCCCCGAGTCCCACTAGCCCTCCATGTGTTCCTATAGCCCCCCTCCTAGCCTTCCATGTGTCCTTATACCTCCCTCCAAGTTCTCCATGTGTCCCTATGCCCCCTCCCAGCCCTGTATGTGTCTCATTAACCTTCCCATGTGTCTCAGTAGCCCCCCATGTGTCCCATTAGCTCACCAGCCCTCCATGTGTCCCACTAGCCCTCCCGCCCAGACCTCCATGTTTCCCTATAGCCCCCCTCCCAGCCCCCATGTGTCCCATGAGCTCCACATGTGTCCCATTAGCCAACCAGCCTTCCATGTGTCCTACTAGCCCTCCCTCCCAGCCCTCCATGTGTCCTATTAGCCCTCTCAGCCCTCCATGTGTTCCTATACCCCCCCTCCCCCCAACTCTCCTTGTACCCTGCTGTAGTGTGGCCGAGCAGGCAGACCACAGTAGAGGAGCTTCTGTTCCCCTACCTGGTCTGACAGGAAGCGGTTCTGTGCTGTCTCTGAGCACTTCCTGTCAGATCGGGTAGGGGAACAGATTCTCCTCTACCTCGGTCTGCCTGCTCGGCCACACTACATTATGTGACTGGCCGGAGGGGAGCGCATCCGCGCATCGACCCGATATGCCAGCCCACCGTGAAATTTCACGGTATCCTGGTGGGCCAGTCCGGCCCTGACGGGATGTAAATGTATTGTCCTCTTACAATATGCTGGCGTACATGAAACTATTAGCCAGATGCGCGCCTAGTTTACTTGGCACTATAGACAGAAATGTATCTTGGCTTCACCGGACACTGCTGTTAGGGGGTATGGATTTACTTGAAAGATGAAAGTGAGAGAATAGCATAGGGTATGTGTTTTCTGTTAGCTATATCCTGTGAGTTTCTCCAGCACCACCTCCTCCACTGGATACACGACGCTTGGGAGGTATAACTGTTTTAGTGTTTTCTGTCAATACGATTCTTTAATTAGGCCCATCATAATTGTCAGCAACAGGCCCAATGGGCTCTCAATATGGCCCTGGGCATGCCAGTGATAGGATTGTATCTCTCGTTCCACCTAAAGGGGGCTCACCCATCTGTGAATGCAAGTAAGGCTCTCTGCCAGTCCTGTAAGACCAGCCCACTTAGGGCAGACGATGTTGGGAGCATGCTTTTAGAGCTCTCTGAAGGGCCCTGGACATAATGCGAGCGGGTCTGATGGTGCACTTGCACTAGATTGTTGGGATATTTTTAAAAAGTGGGACATCAGGGAACAAAGTTTGGATGGCGGGACAGATTTCATCCGAAATCGGGACAGATGGGAGATTTTATTAAACACGTACATTCATATAAAATGTTTGGCTTCCAGGAGCAGTACAGACAATGTGAAGGAGCGGTGCATGCAGTGCAGAGAGTGATCTGAGCAACTCCCTCAGCACCTGTGCAGCCCCTGCCAGGAATGTGCCAGTAGGTCGGTCCCTGCTCTGGGGACCACCACCTGATTAATACACTGCGGCTATTCGAATTTGGAACAGCATTCTATGTTACTTTTGAATGTACAGCGTTAGCAGAAGGCTATATGAAATATTAACCCTTTCACACATAACCACTTTGTGCTTTTGTGTACAGATACTAAAACTACCCATAATCCTTCACTCCACTCAGCAAGTAGGTGGCCACTTTTTCCGTCATGGTACTACTGCGCCAAGCTACAGTAGGGAGATAGGGTGCTCACTGCACCCCTCACCTGCCACCTGAGGCAGACAGACACAGACCACCCTTGTAGGATATGGGATGGGAGGCATATAGATCTCTCTGTATCATTGTTTGCAACATATTGTTCTATAATGTATGCCCTTGTGGGTCTCTCAATGACAATATTTATTTTTTATTTTGTTGGTATTTTTATTTGCAAGCTAAAATGACAGAGCAGAGGGGCCTAGATACGCAGAACCTGATGTTTAATAACGGGATTCCTTTAAGAAAGTCTCTGCTTTTTGCAAATACAATGAATTAATAAACATACTTCCTCTGAATGCCAGTCAGCCTCCTGGCACAGCATGTTACCCAGGCCGTATGGTGTAATTATTACAGCCCTCGTTGCCATTATGTTGCTGTTATGTGCGTTTGTGTCAGTCTGTTCTCTTGACTGCTGGGAACACAGCCGGAAACCATGCAATGCCTTTCGTTTTAAGCATCGTGTCCCCATGTGTCTTGATTTTCACAGTTCCCAATTATATAAAGCTTAGACTTTCTTAAAAAATGCAAATATTCTCTTTATCTGCTTTTCTAAACCCATTTAATTTAGCTAAATCTTCCCAAAGGGTTTTTTTCTATAACTCATCATATAAGGCAAACTAGTGAAATTGAATGCTGAATTACATAGGATATTCAATGTATATTTCTTACTATTTTTTTAAATTTTATTTGTTTAATGTTATTGTAAATTTGCATAGCTCCATATTGTATATCTCCTAACTTTTCGAATGGATGAAGACGAACACTTGAATTTTAGGGCTGGAATTGGGGGTCGGGGCTATCAAAATGTCATTTAAAATAATCGATGTATCTTAGTTACACAGACTGATTTCTAAACATATTTATTAACTTCTCATCCCCATTTCGTGTTCTGATATTTCCCACCTCCAAAACACCAATTGCATGTGTATGAATGTTAGGGATACGTAGTACAGTAGTAAATGCATAGAAAGACAATCAGAGCTTGTTAATTGGTTATTAATTGCTGCAATGTGCGAGTTACCTCTGAATATCTTGCTTACGTACTATCTGCATCATGATTGATATAAAAATGCTGTAAACCCCTGGCTGTGCGCTCAGCCCCTTTAGACACAAGTCTGCTGAGATGTAGCTGGCTACTGAATAAACGGTTGATTGCTTTCTGAGAAACCTGTGTCCAGTCTCTTATGTGTTTCCTCCTGGCCTCAGATTCCTGCAACATTCCATGCTGTTAGAATGTGACGGCTGTTAAGAACCCCTTCTATTCTGCCCAATTTTCTAAATACTTACATTAGTCCCTGGCCTTATCTTATAGTTAGGATAGCCTTATGCCTATCCCACGCATGCTTAAACTCCTTTACTGTGTTAGCCTCTACCACTTCAGCTGGAAGGCTATTCCATGCATCCACTACCCTCTCAGTAAAGTAATACGTCCTGGTATTATTTTTAAACCTTTGCCCCTCTAATTTAAGACTATGTCCTCTTGTTGTTGTAGTTTTTCTTCTTTTAAATATAGTCTCCTCCTTTACTGTGTTGATTCCCTTTATGTATTTAAATGTTTCTATCATATCCCCCCTGTCTCGTCTTTCCTCCAAGCTATACATGTTAAAATCCTTTAACCTTTCCTGGTAAGTTTTATCCTGCAATCCATGAACCAGTTTAGTAGCCCTTCTATGAACTCTCTCTAAGGTATCAATATCCTTCTGGAGCAAGCATGTCAAACTGATGGCCCACAATGAGTATATTTGCGGCCCACCTGCCCTGGGGCCACTTTGTGTAGTGGCTGTGACCAGCCGCAAGACAGGAAAGATATTTCCTGTCTGGTGCTTGTCTTCCCTCTCACGGCGATCTTGAACTCCTGCAGGCCAGCCATTCCCCCTTCCCACCTGCTCGCAGTGCCAGAGGAGCGTCTGGACTGCTTGAGCAGAGAAGAGCAGGACTGGAACTGGAGGGGGGCAGTGTATTAGTTTGAGGGGGGGGGGGGCAGTGTATGAGTTTGAGGGAGGGGGCAGTTGATTAAATTGGGGGAGGGAGTGGGCAGTGTATTAATTTTAGGGTGGGGGCCAGTGTATTAATTTGGGGGAGGGAAGGGGCCAATGTATTAAATTAGGGAGGGGGAGGGGGAGCAGAGTATTATTAAATTGGACGAGGTAGTGGGGCAGTGTATTAGAGTGGTGGGAGGGGAAGGCGGTGTGTTAAATTGGGGGGCAATGTATTAATTTGGGGGGTGGAGAGGGGGACAGCGTGTTAAATTGGGGGGAGAACAGTGTATTCAATTAGAGTGGAGGTAGGAGGGGCAGTGTAATAGATTAAGGGGCAGTGTATTATAATGGATGAAGGGGGCAGTGTATTAGAGTGGAGGGAGGGGGGCAGTATATTGGAATGGGTGGAGGAGGCAGTGTATTAGAGTGGAGGGAAGGAGCAGTGTATTGGATTTGTGGGCAGTGTATTAGAGTTAGGGGAGGGCAGTGTATTGGATTTGTGGACAGTGTATTAGGTTGGGTCTGCATCGAGGCACTGAACACTCCCCATGGAGATGCTGATTGGCCGTGCAGCTTTTTGCCACACATGCACAATAGCCTCCCAATGCATTCCTATGGGAAAGCATTGGATTGGCTGAGATCATCAAGTGTTGATGATCTCAGCCAAAGTGAAGAATACACTCATAGGACTTCAAAATCAACAAGATAATGTAATTTATGTTTTACAGCTATGCAACAGCATAGATTGACCATTTCAGTCGCATTACCAAACTTAATATGTCAAGGTAGTTGGACTGAAACATTAGTTATACAGAAATGCCCGTCTCCTTAAAATAAATTCACTCTTTTGTTTACTTTGAAGCCCTATGAGCGTGTGGACGTCCAGTGTCATGCAACTTTTTTTATACTGTGCTTTTCTAAATAAACCTATGTTTCTATGAAAACTGAAGTTTTAGGTTTTTTGTGGCCCACATAAACGTAAACTTTGTTTATTTGGCCCGTGTTAGCCTTTGAGTTTGACATGCTTGACTTAGAGGCTTTCCCTCCACAGATAGGCAGAGAAATCTTGCGGGTGAAGCTGTGGAAAGGTGACTGATCTTCTCCGAGTCTGGGGCCTGAAGGGAACCTGCTCTGACACTGCTATATGGATACCTACATGGACTCTCCTCGTCGTATCTCACTCTCAGTGCTTATGGGAATCGGCTGATCTGGGCTCCGGTTCCATCACCTGTGATGTGCTTACGTTACAGGTTGGCGGCAGTCGAATTGCTAGCGTAGCATGCTAGGCACCTTACTATTATTATTATTTATTTTTAATACTGCATACCCTTCTGACTTTCATTACCCATTTTTTTTAGAAAAAAAGTAATCTTATCCTGTGGAGTGGAGTGTAGCGGCTGTTAGGCGGTAACTTTGGTACCAGTGATTACTTTAGATGCAGGTTTACCAGGTACAAGTTAATCTACCAGGTTCCTCCCTGCATATACGATCCTGTTTATTACTCATGTCTAGTATTTTGCCTGAGACTGAGGGTTCTGTTTAACATGTAACAGCTAGGCATATTTAGTTTGGCTTGTTATAAATATAAAAATGCTGTAATTCTGACATTGTCTGCTGTTCCCGATCCCAAACACTTCTGTAAAAATAATAATAATAAAAAAAAAAAAAAATAATAAGTGTGTGGGGTATGGGAGGGGGTGGGGGAATTATGTTATTTTTATTTTAAACTAACACAACCGAATTTAAAAAAAAATAATCTTAGAGAGACACTATAGTCACCAGAACCACTTCAGCTGTAGTGTAGTAGTTCTAGTGTCTATATCCTGTCTTTTTAATGTAAGCTCTGCCTTTACATTGCTGCCCAGCAGGGCCGTCTTTAAGGAGGGGCAAAAGGGGCAGCTGCCCCGGGCCCAGTTACTCCTGGGGGCCCTAAGGCAGCTGCCCCATGGGCCCCCTGCAGCACCTGAGGTAATCAGGGGCCACAGCCCTTTAATACTGCTCTGGACCTGGCCCCTGTAATATGGGGGTGGCTGACTACATACTCACAGCCATAGACATTCTATGTGTATACTCACAGCTAGCCCCCTCACACACTGCCCTGTGATCCCTTTTCTTCTCCGTGGCATGCTGGGAGGAAGGTCAGATCACTTCCTCCTCAGTGCCGCTGGGGAGGGGGCACACACCACATGGAGGAGAGTGCAAGTATTGTGAGGGAGAGGGACTGAGAAAGCTGATGGCAGACTCCCATCAGCCTGGGCCAGCAAGCTCTCACTGGACCCCTGGGAAGCCACCTTTCTGTACCCAAAAGGTAAGGAGACAGGAGGGTGGCTAAATATTGTTTGTTTTTTGTTTTGCTTATTTCTGATATCACTTGAAGTGTTGGTGTTTGTAATGTAACACACAGGGAATAAGTACATGTTAAAAATCCTAGAAGAACCTGACAGTTCCCTATTAAATATAAATTTAAAAAGTATTTATTTTAACATATTATTGCATCAAGTGTTATCAAAGGCTGTACACCATTTCCAAATGTCACTTTTGCCAAATTCTGGACCAGGGTATGAAAGAACAGAGTTGAGACATTATATTGGCCAAGGTTGCTGGGAGTTGCTGTCCAAGAGCTGCTAGAAGGCAGAGATTAAAATATGTAAATGTACACATATATGTGTGTGTATCTGGCTGTGTTTATGTCCTTGTGTGTATCTGGCTGTGTTTGTCTGTGTGTCAGTGTTTCTGTGTGTATGTATACCTGTGTATGTGTACTTGTGTGTCAGTGTGTATGTGTACCTGTGTGTGTGTTTGTGTGTGTGTGTGTCTGTATGTGTCGGTGTGTGTAAGTGTGCATCTGAGTGTGTGGTAATGCATACATCCCAGCATTTTAATGCCAATACAAATACACTCCTATATTCCATCTCTAGCACTGTACACATATACACCCCTGCATTTATACCTTTATGTATGAGTGTATCTGAGTGTGTGTGTGTGTGTGTGTGTATCTCTGTGTGTGGATGTGCCAGTGTGTGTGTGTGTGTGTGTGTGTATCAAAGTGCTTGTATCTGTTTGTCAAAGTGTTTGTATCTGTTTGTATCTGAGTGTGTGTGTGTGTGTATGAATGTGCCAGTATGTGTCAAGGTGTGAGCATGTGTCAGTGTGCTTATGTGTGTATCTGCGTGTTAATGTGTATGTGTGTTATAGAAATCACACAACATGCAAACAGACACCTGCAAACACAAACATTACATACAAACACACCAGTTTGCTGAAACACCAATACTACACACGAATGTACATATGCATTTAAAACACAACTCTACATCCAAACACCCCCTTGCATGCAAATACAAACATTACATACAAACACATTCCTGTAATAAAACGCTAAAATTATATACAAACACCAACTCTACACACAAAAGTACACCTGCATTTAAAAGCCAACACTACAGACAATCACACATCCCTGCATTCAAACGCAAACACTACACACAAGTACACCACTGCATTCCAATGGTAACAGTACATACAAATAGACCCCTACATGAACACATACACTCTATACAATAACATGCTGACATTCAATTGCACAAACACTGCTCAAAAATACAACCCTGCAAGGATAGTATATCACCAGCTGGCATAGCATCGCAGGAGTTGTATGACAGATGGGGATCTATCTTTTCTTTACTCTTGTGCTACAGGGCAGGCCTGAATTTTTGTTTGCACCAAGGCACTCTCTACATTAGTTTTGCCTCTAGGTTGGGGTGGAGGGAGTGATTGCATGCCCAGGGGGCCCAAGCAGATGCTTGCCCAGGGTCCAATCAATATTAAAGACGGCCCTGCTGCCCAGTAACCCTTTTAGTGGCAGTCACTAGAGGTGATTCCTAGTCCAGTGCTGCACGATGTGCAACATCTACATTCTCACACTCTGCATGGAGGCGCTGAATGGACCCCATAGATATGCATTTTTCTGCAGACGTGCTATAGCAATTCTATGGGAGAGCATTGGCTTGGCTATGACTATCAGGAGCCATGGAAAAGGTGAGAGAAAAAGGGGAGTAGTAACACCTATCCCATGCGATCAGAGGGGGGACGGTCACCTAAACAGACACACATTTACTCATATCCTCACAAATTGGTATTTTTGTTTTAATTTAAGTTCACGCAGCCTGCTACTTTTGGGAGAGCTGGAGTGGATCCTTTCCCTAGGGTCCAGTGGAGCTGCTGTAATCTTCAACCTTTTCCAGCTCTATTCCTTCAAGTGCTGTTTAGTGACATCATATCCCGGCCTCAAAGCAGGGTGCACAAGGGAGCAGAAGATTACTATTATTATAATTATTATTGCCATTACTATAGCGCCAACAGATTCCGTAGTGCTTTACAATATTATGAGAGGGGGGATGTAACTATAAATAGGACAATTACAAGAAAACTTACAGGAACGATAGGTTGTAGAGGGCCCTGCTCAAACAAGCTTACAGTCTATAGGTCACATCTCTCTCGCCGACCGGCTCCATTTTTTTTCTCTCTCTCTCTCTCCCGACCGCATCGCTGAACGGACTTACAAAAGTACAGATTTCAATAGATAAATCTAATAAAAAATAACCTTCTTACACCCCCCCCTCCCCCCCCAAGCTTTCACTCAGACAACCTGTCCTGTTCCTTCCTTGTTGATTGGTTCGGTGGAGCTAAACTCAAGGTCCTTCTCATTGAGCTGCATTGTGAAGTCTATGGTTGTACAGCCCTAGAAAGTCTGGGTTTTTAAGAACAGAGATTAATTTAAGAGCTTATATTTTGGAGAACTATTCGGTCTATTCCAAAATATTAAAATTAATGTTTTAATCATTCGCCTGTCTAGCTTCCTTTATTACAAATTCCCTATACTCTGTTTTCTTAAGGTGCAAAAAACAAACAAACAAAAAAAACAAGCAGTCATTACAACTAAAGTTCCCATGTGGTAAAAAGGTATGCAGTGACACTAAAATAAAAAATAAAAAAAAATGAGTATTTTATTATGCACAATAACAGAACCTAGCATAAAAAGGGACACATTTGAATGTTTTTAAATAATAACACCTCAGTAATCTGTGCTGTTAGGTTTTAAATAAGCCCACAAATTCTGAATCTTGTTATGAAGACTATTACAGAGCAGTCAGGTTCAGTACAGAACAGACAGTAAAATACGACATCACAAAATTACACTAGATAGCGATGGGGGGGAAATACAGATTTATTTTGGGGGATCCGTATTGATGCCATATTTTTCTTTGAGAAGTTTAAGCTGTTCCTCTTTTTTCTTTGTATCCATCTTCTGGAAAGCCTGTAAATAAAATGGTTAAATAATTAAAACCTTAAGCCTTGTGTTTTTCTATTACAAGTAATCAAACTGAATCATTAAAATTAAATATGAGTAAGTATGCAGAACCAGAACCTCCCACCCACATGCACAAAAATGGAAAATTGTTGTGCTTTCCTCAAGATCAGGGTTCTGCAAACTCTAGATGTTGCTGAACTACAACTCCCATGATTCTCTGGCTATTTCATTCAAAGAGTCATTAGAGTTGTAGTTCAGCCATATCTGGAGGACCAGAGTTTGGAAACCCCAGCTCTAGATTGGCAAGATGGATGAAACAATCTAGTTAGCTATATTTAAAGAGGTGACTATATTAAAAAGGAAAAATGACCATAACAAGAAGACAGTCTTAAATCAGAGGGGCAAAGGTTTAAAAATAATATCAGGAAGTATTACTTTACTGAGAAGGTAGTGAACACATGGAATAGCCTTCCAACTGAAGTGGTAGAGGTTAACACAGTGAGGGAGTTTAAGCATGCGTGGTAAAGGCATAAGGCTATCCTAGATATAAGATCAGGCCAGGGACTAATGAAAGTATTCAGATAAATTGGGCAGACTAGATTAGCCGAATGGTTATTATCTGCCATCACATTCTATGTTTCTATGCTTCTATGTAACTACTTAAGTCAGAGCTCATTCGTGATGGTGGTTTAATTTTCAGCTACTGGGATATTTCACAGAACAAAAACAATTAAATTGAACACAAAAAAATACAAAATTTTAAAAAGGTGAAATACTAAAAAGGTCCACTCGACACACATATGAAGAGTGTGTCCTCTTTTTTTATTTTGGCATTTTAATAAATTGAAGTGGCTGGGTCACATATAAAAACTTTCTTTACACCACACCTTCCTTTTTACCCCAAAATGTCTCCTTTCCATATTTCTTTTCCCCAAATCATCCCCTTTATTTAGAACTATGCTAATATTAACATAACGTCACTGTCTTCTCCTACCCGAGTATTTGAGTTAGACTTGGGCTCCGCCAAAATGATAATTTTGACGGACAAAAAAAAGTTTTGTCAAAGTCCAATTTCACACTATGTATGATCTGTTTAGTAGATAACTCATTTTGGTATGCACATGGCAATCCAACAAGATATAGAGAACTATCAACTAAAAAGTTTAAAGACCAAAATTACGAATAGCCTTTCCTTTTTTACATTTGGATCTTTCAGACTATGTTACTAATACCAAGTAAAAAACACTTTGTATTAGTAAATAAGTGAGGTGAAATCCTCCATCCTGCCTCTACCCACTGTGCCACGAGTAGGGGCATGTCTACTAATGGCTGATATAATGAAAAAAAAAGGGACAGGGCAGCTATTTTGAGCATGCCATGCCAGGAATATATTACAATCTACTGAGGTATCCTTACAGAAATATATGTCTTACCCTGTTTGCGTTGTAGTACAATACAACCAAGTATCTGTTACAAACATTGAAACCAGAGAGATGATCGCAGGCATTTTTGGCGTCAAATATATCTTCATAAACCACATACGCTGTTCCTCTGGTCTCTGGTGTGTTTCCACTGTTAATGAGAAAAAAATAAGTAAAGTTTAATCTACAGTCTTCAACAACCCCGATCACTAAGAACTTGTATGCTATTTATTGCAGCCCTGGACTGCATGTTTTTTTGTTTTTTTTTAAAGGATTACTTCTGTGATTTGATGTGATTATAGAGCTTCGAGTCTACATTTACATTGTTGCACTATTAAATGCACCTTCTTCAGCATCATTAGCCAGCAGAGAACAGGGATTCCAGGATAGGTAACATCAATTCTATGCATATTAGGTCTGACGCACAGCATGCTTGGAAAAGGAATCAATGGCTGCATGGCTAACCTAGTCATTTCCTCAACTTGTCCTCCCTGGCATCTCGCTCTCCAGTAGGGTGGAGTAACATGACCAGGGGAGGATTTAGCTGCAGGGACAATTTGGCCTTGGCTTTAAAACCTTGCTCATAATAAGTATCTAGACCAGGGGTAGGCAACCTACGGCACTCGAGGTGTCTTTGCACGGCACTCAAGGCTGCTAGAGCCAAACAGGCTCTGGCCTATCAGGGGTCCTAATAAAACTTCAGATATCTGCTAATACAAAGAGGCGGTGAAGGACAATCCTCAATTTAAGCATTGCATCCAGGGCCACCATCAGAAATTGAGGGGCCCCTAACACAGCTCAAGGTCTGGACCCCCGTGTGCCCGCCTCCAAATCCTGCCCATAGGAATACACACACACGGACACAGAAAGATACACACATACTAACAGACACAAATACTGAAACAGACATACACACATATAGACACATACACAGATACACACTGATGTTCATACATACATATTGACATAGATACACATAAATACATACGGACATACATACATAATGGCATACATACTGATATATATACATACAGACATATACACACACACACATATATATATATATACACATACACAGATACATACAGACATACACACACACACACACATACTGACATACACACACACACACAGACATACTGACAAACACACATACCTCATTTATTAGCCACCCTCCTCTTACCTTTAAGTTTCAGGAGGGTGGCTGGGGATGATGGGAGTGGATGCCTCTGGCATCCCTGTCCTCTGCTCTGCTCTCCTCTCCCTTTCCCCTGTGTGGAGTGAGCTGGGAGGAAGTGACCGGCCAATTTTTTTAAAGGGGCCCGGTCGCGCAATTACCCGGCCTCAGCACTGACCGGGCCCCGAAGATATAGGGCCCATCGGGTGGCCCTAAATGCCCTAGGCATAAATGCCCGGCCTCAGCACTGACCGGGCCCCGAAGATATAGGGCCCATCGGGTGGCCCTAAATGCCCTAGGCACAACTAAATTCGGACACCCCCAAAATCTAAATTTGCTTCCCCCTCCCAAT
Source organism: Pelobates fuscus (assembly GCF_036172605.1). Classification (NCBI taxonomy): domain Eukaryota; kingdom Metazoa; phylum Chordata; class Amphibia; order Anura; family Pelobatidae; genus Pelobates; species Pelobates fuscus. The sequence goes on along the minus strand of NC_086318.1, from coordinate 41,026,289 downwards.
TCATGTCAAGGCCACTTTTTTGACTGACAGACACATGCCCTCATTGATACATGTACTGATATACACTCACTGACAGATACAGTCATTCGCACACACTGTTTAACCAACACATACTTTCACTGACAGACACACACACTCAGATACACATAAAATGATATACACACACTGACACACTCACAGGCACACCCATTATGACTGAAAGAAACACACACTTACACATTGACTGCTACACTCACTCACAGTAAGATGGACAGCCCCAGAACACGAAGCGAACAAAGCATTTGTCTGGGAGCTCGGGGTGGCATTTTTTGGCGCCCCCCTTGAAAGTGCCGCCCTAGGCAAATGCCTTGTTTGCCTTGTGGTAAATACATCCCTGGCCCCGGTGCAGATGCACCTGCGGCAGTTTTGCCGCTCCACTTGGGGCTCGAGCGGCCGGGCCCGTGACAACCATTATGGTTGTCACGCCCTGATTGCATCACTTAGAGGAAGTGATCTCCGATCACTTTCCCCCAGCACTTGTGAATGGGAATCCACAACGTAGTAAAGCAGCCCGCAGCTGTTGTTGCAGCTCCTGTCCTTGACCTGTACCTGGCCAGCCTGGTCCCCACTGGGGACCCCAGGGTAGCCGCCCACACTGCTAGATATACACAGACCTGCAGAATAACCCACCCTTCATACAAATAATAAGAACAGCCCACAAACAAACATACACACAATCCGCACAAACGTAACCCGCTAACAATCCACATACATGCACACAACCCCACATGCAGCCTCTCACATACAATACCCCAAACAGCCCCCACCCACTACCAAACACACAATGTGACATATCCATCCACACAATTCCACAAGCAGCCTTCATACATAGCCCACATTCATATGTATCATACACGATACCATAAACTACTCCTGAATATATACACACAAATACGATACAAAGCAACTGCAGTAACAATAACACAAGCAGAATACGGCAGCATACACACCTCAATAAAAATAAAATAGGACCGACATGCTACAGGACATCACAATTCTATATTGGCACAGTGCTGCTAAAAGGTTGCCTACCCCTGATCTAGACTTTCAAATTCATCTTCATAACAAGAATGAAACAACTCCTCCAGGTATCACAAGCCATAGTGAGGCTTCTATTAGCATATCAAATCACTACTTTTTTCATGCATCATATGCTTAATAAGAGAGTTTGGGTGTTGAGGAGAACACACATTGTATGTACTAAATCCCATTACATTGAGCTTTATGAATGCAAACAGCAGCTCCTAAAACCCTTGATTTCTCAGACTAGAACAATTTCAGATGACTACAAACAGGTTCTATGGAGTATTTCTAGAGTAAATAAAAAAAGAAAAAAAAAAGAAAAAGGCAAACACTGCGGTCTGGAGGGAGGGATAGAAGGGAGAGCTTTTGAAGCATAACATATTATTTAAATAAATGTTTTTTTTTTAAATCATCCATAGCACCAAGTCTGTTGGTGCCTGGGGTGTCTCGTTAACCCCTTAAGGACACGACATGTGTGACATGTCATGATTCCCTTTTATTCCAGAAGTTCGGTCCTTAAGGGGTTAAACACATTTACATGAATAGGTTAAAGTGATAAATATAGTCACCAAAACAATGTTAGCTTAATAAAGCAGATTTTGTGTATAGATCATGCATCCGAAGTCTCACGGCTCAATTCTCTATCGATAAGGAGTTAAATCACTTTTGTTTCTGTCTATACAGCCATAGCCATAGCCCTGTCTGTGACTGACAGCCTGCATGAAAAAAATAATTTCATTCTCAATCAGATGTTAATTTATGGTAGAAGGTTTTTGTTTTGTTTTTTAATCTCTTCTATAAATTGAATTTTAAATCACATACAGGAAGCTCCTGCAGGGTCTAGCAAGGTATAAACAGTTAAGGTGATGGGAAATTCTAAATTAAAGAGTCTGTTGTCCACTCTCAAATGTGGCGCAATATACCCCCCCCCCCCAAGGGTTATGGAACATGCTAACAGTTAAATAGTCTGCCATGTGACCAGACTATGTTTATGAGTCATCTAAACCATTGTTGTGCTTTTCATTTAAAGAAACACACTCATTTTCCTGACACTAGATCATCCTTGGGACCCACAACCTCAGGGCCCCCCTCCCGTGGAGCTGAAGGTTAGAACCCCTTCAGCAACTTACCTTAATCCAGCGCCGCGCTCCCTCGGCGCTGGTGACCTCTCCTACCCCGCCGACGTCAGCTCCCGTGTGGAGCGGAATGCGCGGCAAGAGCTGCACGCACATTTAAACAGTCCGTAGGAAAACATTTCTTAATGCTTTCCTATGGACGTTCTGCACGCTGGATGCGAATTTCTTATCCAGCGTCGCAGATGCGCCTCTAGCGGCTGTCAAGAAGACAACCACTGGAGGCTGGATTAACCCCAAATGTAAACATAGCAGTTTCTCTGACTTATGTTTACATCTGAAGGGTTAAAACCTGAGGAACCTGGCACCCAGACCATTTCATTGCGCTGAAGTGGTCTGGGTGATTATAGCATCCCTTTAAGCTAAAGTTCTTATGGTGACTATGGTGTCCCTTTAAGGAAAGAAAACATTGTTTAATTGAAGTACTAGCTTTAATATAGTTCTGCAATTTAATATATTGTAATAAAACTGCAATATTGTGCACTAGGGTGAAAAAGCATTACCCTGAATGTACGTGAATGGCTGCTCCTGATATTTTAATAGACATTTTATAAATCCAGAGAGAAATGAATGCCTCCAACGTTCACATCCAACCTCAAATAAAGTGAGTTAATACGTCTTTGTTAAGCAGAGGCAGTGAATAGAGCTATGCATTTAATACGCTGTGACATGTATTTGAAAGTATATGTTGTAAAACACAATTTAATGGTGTAAACACCCCCGCACACAAACACATTCATGATTAGGTTTACCCGGTTAGAGAAAAACATTACCGTGTATTACAATACATGACTGGAAGGGTTTGTATGATTGAAAATTGCATTTGTGCCATTATATTAATGTTCAAGTGGCAGCAAATTGTGTTGCTAAGCAACAACCATTCCACCCACTGTGGCTTCTAACAGGCTGTATAGTTGGGAATTTTTCTGTTTAATCAAGGAATGGATATATTGCATATTTTCCAAGTGATTAGGTTTCCTATAATATTTATATCCTAACAATAGTGGGCTTTAACAACATTAGGACATTACGGAACGTCTTAACGTTTTGGACCAGGGAGACCCAGATATCAACAGATACCGGGTCCCCAAGCCTAATTAAAGAGCTGTGTGCAACACTCATGCTGAAAACACCATGAGATGGCCATCATAGAGCGCTTTCTACTGTTTTAGCAGTGAAATGCCTGTGCTGATTTTAGCAGAGGGAATTCCTCAGTTAGGGTAACTGTAGGATAACAGCTAATGCTTGATAGTTACAGGTGGAGAGTTTCTAGCAGACTGCTCATTCAGACGCCTATCACCATGACCAGTTAAAATCATTGAAGTGGCCACAGTGGTTGGAGTAACCCTTTAAATCCATCGCCGTTAGTAGTCTCTTCACTGCACTATGCCCTGAGCCTGGTTAACAATCAAATATCAGGACATTGTCCAATTAAATGCTTCTCATGTAGAAGCATCGTGCACCTTGAGAGAATGAGTGGCTTTCAAATTAGATCAATGATTCTCTATGAGAAGGTGTGAACGAGACACTGCATTCATGAGTGGTGAGCGGATTGTCAGTTCAGCTCGCCGCTCAAATTTCCCAGAGTAAAGCTCTGGATCGGATCGTTGATTACATGAGCACACAACAGTGAGCATCACAGCATACAAATACTTGTTTTCAATTAACATCAGTCCAATTGCATCGACATCATGATGTCACCGTATGATTGGGTATGCAAAACAGGAAATTTAACTAAAGGTTCACCGATCAGAGGGCTTGGGGACAATCTGCTAATCAAGCCTTATAAAAAGATTCCTTCTTAAAGGAAACTATGAACTTATGGCATGAACTATAACAACTCCAAATTAGACAAAATTGTAATAGGACTCTGTCCTTAAAGGAAAACTATAGTCACCAAAACAACATTAGCTTGCACATATGGTGCATAAGGAGTTCAAAACCCCTTCCATCACTTACATAATTCCAGGGACGAGCGCCACAATTGGATTAGGACTTGTGTAATGCTTTCCTATGGGGTTTCGGGTGACGTTGGATGTCCACATGCATAGCCATTAGAGGTGGAGTTAAGCCTGCAATGCAAGTATTGCAGTATATCAAAAACGGCAATAATTCCAATTGCAGGATTAAAAGGCCTGGGACACTGCAACCAGACCACTTGAATGAGCTGTAGTGGTCTGGGTGCCTAGTGTCCCATTAAGCATTTAGGGTATATAGATCATACTCATGCAGTCTCACTATTCAGTTTGTTTGCCATTTAGGAGTAAAATCACTTTGTTTATGCAGCCCTATGCACACCTCCCAGCATGTGACTGCCACAGTCTTACTAAACACTTCCTGTAAAGACCAATTTAATATTTACTTCCTGTATAGCAAATGATGTTTAATTTAGAATGGAGTGGTTAATACAGGGCTGGACAAATTTGCTTTGAATCTAGGAACCAGGTTTTTCAATGTCAAAAATACAATTCTTAAATGGACACTATAGTCACCAGAACCACTACAGCTTAATGTAGTTGTTCTTGTGTCTATAACCTGTCCCTCCACACACTTTTCTCTGAAAAGGCAGGGTTTACATTGAAAAAGTAGTATTTACATTGTTGCCTAGTAACACTTCTAGTAAAAGTCACTCAGACAGCCCCTAGAGTGCATTCTGGATCAGTGCTGCAAAGTACGCAGCACCTATGTTTAGTGTCTCCACGCTCTGCATGGAGGCGCTGTATGTTCCCCATAGAGATGCATTCATTCAATTCATCTCTATGAGGAGATGCTGATTGGAGCAGCATGGTGTTTTGCCACACATGCGCAATAGCCTCCCGATGCTTTACTATGGGAAAGCATTGGACTGGCTGAGATCGCAGTCATGGAAGCAGGGCCAGCTGTGGTGAGACCACCACAGCGTGGAGGGAAAAAGGTGAGTAAAATCCCCTTACCCGTGTGATTGGAGGGGGACCGGTCACCTAAACACACACACACACACTGACACACATACTCAAATTCACTGACACACACACACTCACTGCAACAACAACACACATTAAGATGACAACCCAGCGTCCCAACCTGGAGCTGGAGTAGTTTGGCTTTACCTGGGGTCCAATGGGGCTTCAGTCATCTCCCTGTTCTGCTCCATAGAACGCTGTTTAGTGATGCCCGGGCCGGATATTGCGGCTCCCGGCATATCTGGAGGACGCGCGAGGGAGCAGAGCAGGGAGGTTACAGCTACCTTGCCCATCTGCCTCAATCTTCCAGGAGCCTGCCGCCCATGCGCACAGCCCATGCTCTTCATCAGCTGACTGGCTGACCAAATGCCATGCTCTTTATGAGCTGACCGGCCGGCTGCCTGCCTCTACGGCTGAATGGGCCAACAAATCCCAGACGCCAGGACTAAAATCCTAGTCGCCATGGCGCCTGGGATTTGTCGAGCCCTGTGCTAATAGCATGCTAGACCCTGCAGGAGCCCCAGATGTACGTAAAGTAAAATTTACAGAGCAAGAGCTAATAACATTTAAAGTTTGTTACATCTGATTGAAAATGAAACCATTTTGTTTTCTTGCAGACTGTGTCAGTCATGGCCAGGGGAGGCGTGGCTAGCGTTACATGGACAGAAATAAAAGTGTTTTAGCTATTAAATGGCAGTGAATTGAGCAGTAAAACGTCAGAGGCATGATCTATACAACTAAACTGCTTTATTCAGACCGTTTCTACTGTTTTCCCTTTAAGGAATAAATAAATAAAAATACTGTAAATGAGTCTGATCCATTCAGGAGTATCCATGTAAGATAATGTGTCTCCCACACACTCTAATTATTAAAAAAAAAATATATATATATACATACACACACATATGTATTCTGTCAAATCTACCAATAATTGTCTGTTTAAAAGGATTATTTGGTCAAAACATGCACAAGAAATATTCAATGAGGATAAAGAGTAAACATACACTCTGATCTGTCGAATAGGTCCATATTTGCCAAAGATATCGTACATTTCTTCACCAGTTATTTTATAAGGCAAGTTCCTGATATATAAAATCCTATTCACTTCAGGTGGTAAGCGAATCTGAAATAAAAAGAAATTATAATGAAAGCAGTGAATACTACAAAACACCATGCATGAAAGATAAAGTTATAAATAAATAAAAACAGAAACCAATGCTATTTTAGAGGGTCCACAATGTTTGGAACAGTGACACTAGATAGATCCTAGGCACCCCAGGAAGAATTTAATGAAGATAATTGGATCTTCATGACATGCACTAATGTTATACACCACCTCCCCCCCGGAACCAAGCTGTCACTGAGAGTTAGCTTCACATGTTAATTATCACAATTAGGCGCCCAAACATTTTTTTTATTATTATTTTTTTTATTTATTTATTTCAAAGTCCAAATTGGAAATCACTTAAATGTGGGTTTTATTTTTGTAGATCTTAACATCAGTAACCAATCAATGGCTAAAATTGTTTTTATAAATGTGATTTAAAAAATAAAATAAATAGGAAAAAGGGAAGGGGGTGGATGGAAAATCACAGCTATTTAGTATGCATCATATTATACATCATCACAAACTCCCTGTCCAAAACGTTTACATACTGGCTGATTACTTCCTCTAATTGTTAGTCATTTTCTGACAAAAAGATTATTAAGGAAAGTCATAAATTGAGGCCAGAATCAAACACAAGGAAAATAAATTAAGCACTGCCCTCTCCCGGAGAAGACAAGCTATACAATACCCAGATGTCAGACAGGAAATGTGTTTAGTCAATATAAAGTGGCACTGTGATGCTTTCATTCCCCCAAAGATCCCCCTCCCCCCCTTATCTACCACCACCACAGGCAGCATGTTAGTACCCGATGGGACAAGGTGAAGGGAGATACTGTCATGCAATAATCTGCACCTGTGTGTCTTAGGGTTACTCCAATAAAAGCAAACACTGTTCACCCCAAATAAACCCTTAAACTTATGGTTAAAAAAAAAAAAAAAAAACTTGCCTATGTTCTAGGGGCCAATTTTGCCCTCAGCCCAATCCTCCTCCGCTAAAGTCCCTCTGTATTGCTGGATGGGTGTGGGCTGATGTCCGATATCCAATATGAACAGAGCGGATATTAACCACCCTGGAACTCTTATTCTGGGCTTGCTAATAACAGTCCAATGAACCCACCGGAGGTTGACTTATGCCTCCAGCAGCATAGGGATGAAACTCTGTACGTGCAGTGTTTTATAGAGAAAATGCTGCACATTCAGACTTCAGCAATCAGCACCATGGCCACTTTAAAATACTGAAGTAGTCACTGTGCTTGGAGTAACCCTTTAACCATCTAATAGATAAAGTTGCCAGGAGCAGTACCATCTTTCTACACTCGTATCCCACAATATCTTCATGTTAAAGCACACAGATGTCATGGACAACTGTAAATTTTCATATTGAAAATGCTTATCCCCATAAGCAGTAGCAAGTGATGGCAGATAAAAATACCAAGATATGGCAATTAACAGGATATATGCCCACTGACCCATTTAAAAAAACCCAAAAAAACACACAACAACTGTACATAAGACACATCATTCCTTAACTTTGTTGTATTTGATCTTTTAAAGGCAAGTATGACTTGGCAGTCCTAAAATGCACATAGTAGCGAGCTACTCTACAAATTAATGACATGGACCTCAAAAACACTTGACACTTTAACAAGGAAGTGCCTCTAGTAGTTGGCAGTCTGAAATCTACTATAAGTACGTGCTCATACAAACATAATTTGTGTTTTTGATGAACAGCAATGTTCTTCACTTTCCGATAAAAGAGACAGTATCTATTAACCAAAACCACTACAGTGAAACCACCACAAACCCCCCCCCCCTCCCTCCCCAAATGTTGTAGAAGGGGTTGTCTAAAATGCAACCAAACATTCAGTATCTCCTCCCTCTGCATGCAGACACTGAACTTTCCTCATAGAGATTCATTGATTCAATTAATCTCTATGAGGAGATGCTGATTGGCCAGGGCTGTGTTTGAATCATGCTGGCTCTGCCCCTGATCTGCCTCTTTGTCAGTCTCAGCCAATCCTATGGGGAAGCACTGTGGTTGGATCAGGCCCCCCACTTCTGATGATGTCAGCAGACTGCTTGGTTATTTTAGACAAACAGCATGCAGAGTTACAGCTTCTGGCTTGAATACAGTAAGATTTTTACTATATTTATGGAGGCATGAGGGGCTAGATGGTGGTTTTAACACTATAGGGTCAGGAATACATGTTTCTTTATGAATTGCTGGGGCACATAACAAATTAAGTGCACCCCCCGGTTTTCTGACTGCTGGGAGCGTGAACCCCCGAAATGTTATAACTGTGTCAAATGCCCTAGAAACCGGCACTTTTATAAAGTGTGAAACAGGACACACTCAACCTATAAAGCACTTCAGCAAAAGTAAAGGTCCAGTAAAGGCACCCAGACATCAGCACAATGAGTGGCCCTGTTGATTTAGCCCTTCAGTGTAAAACATTGCCACTTTGAAGAAACAGCAATGTTTACATTGAAAGGTTAAAAACATGTCCATCGACTCTCTTCCTGACAGCAGCTTTTGATTGGAGTGCAACATTTTGGCACACATGACTATCCCGTCCTCTAAGATAAGCCATGAATTGAACGAGACAGCGGAACCAATCAGCAGTCATTCTGATGAAGACGGAGTTGGAGCGGAGATGTCTCTGCACTGGAAATGTTGAGTAATCGTTATTAAACGTAACTTTTTAAATTGTGGGTAGTGAACAAATATCACAACATAAGGAAACTTATAGTCCTGAAAAAAAATATTTTGGGGGGGACTAGAGGTTTCCGGTATAGTGTTTTAAGGAATTAAAGTGTTCCTTTAACCCACAACAGTCCACACTCCACCCTTATACTCACTGCTACAGTAAAGTTCACACCTGAAAGCCTCCCTTACGGATACTCCATGTCTCTGAAAGAGCTCACTTAAATGTGTAAGACATAAACCCTTAAGAATGTTGCCCAAAATGTAGATCCCCAGACTTTTTGAAAACTACAGCTACCATGATGCTTTGTCATTCTAAAGGCATGCAAAGCATTGTGGGGGGTTGTAGTTCTACATCTGGGGGCTCTATCTTTCGGGCTGTCATGTTTTAAATCCCCCCCCCCCCCCCAGGTGAATAAAGTTTGGATACATTGTGACTGAGGTCCTGGCATTGTTATTACCCCGGGGTCCTGGCATTGTTATTACCCCGGGGACCTGGCATTGTTATTACCCAGGGGGCCTGGCATTGTTATTACCCAGGGGGCCTGGCATTGTTATTACCCAGGGGGCCTGGCATTGTTATTACCCAGGGGGCCTGGCATTGTTATTACCCAGGGGGCCTGGCATTGTTATTACCCAGGGGGCCTGGCATTGTTATTACCCAGGGGGCCTGGCATTGTTATTACCCAGGGGGCCTGGCATTGTTATTACCCAGGGGGCCTGGCATTGTTATTACCCAGGGGGCCTGGCATTGTTATTACCCAGGGGGCCTGGCATTGTTATTACCCAGGGGGCCTGGCATTGTTATTACCCAGGGGGCCTGGCATTGTTATTACCCAGGGGGCCTGGCATTGTTATTACCCAGGGGGCCTGGCATTGTTATTACCCCGGGGGCCTGGCATTGTTATTACCCCGGGGTCCTGGCATTGTTATTACCCCGGGGTCCTGGCATTGTTATTACCCCGGGGTCCTGGCATTGTTATTACCCCGGGGTCCTGGCATTGTTATTACCCCGGGGTCCTGGCATTGTTATTACCCTGAGAGCCAGGAGATAAGTCCATCTATCAGCAGCATGTAGCTCAGGCATAAGCAACCTTCGGCACTCCAGATGTCTTGGACTACACCTCCCATGATGCTTTGCCAGCATTCTGGGTGTAAGAGCATTATGGGGGATGTAGTCCACAATATCTGCAGTGCCGAAGGTTGCCTATCCCTGTATTACAGGCAGCCAGGATACCCAGCTCTACCCTCTGATGCTAAACATTAAATTCGGGCGGTATTATCCGAGCTGTGTCCGGTTGGCTCTGACTCGGAGTTTAGTAAATATCGCCGCTCAGTGATCACAGGCAGAGTAAACACGCCACTGGTGACACTCTCTCTCCCTCGCGAGACATTGGCCGGTATGTACTTACATTCGCACGTTTCGCCGCTTGCATCGCCATCGTGACCGTCCAGAGTGGGATTCACACCAACACCAGCAGATCCAGCGAGCGAACACTGGGCGCACAGGAAGTGACGTCTCCGCCAGCCGCCCGTGACTTCCGCCGCCGAGTGCTATACACTAGAGTGGACTGTGTAACGCCGCCTAGTGCTATACACTAGAGTGGAGCGTATACCGCCACCGAGTGATATACACTAGAGTGGACTGTGCAACGCCGCCGAGTGCTATACACTAGAGTGGACTGTCAACTGGTGAACCTCAGAAAGCCCACTATCAGGGTTGTGCTTGGTACCGCGATGAGACTAATAAAAGGGCTATGGAAATATATCCTACAGAATGGGAAGCGGAATCTGGCGAATTGGCTTCTACGTAGATTTTTTTTAAAAATGCATTGGGCTTCAAAATGGATGCATCGAAGGAAAACAAAATACACCTGACTCTTTGGTGGTGAGAGGTGTTTGGAGAATGACAAAGCTGTTAATTATAAGTAAAAAAAAAAAAAAAAAAAACTCCATCAAAATGGCTCCTTCATAGCGAACAACATAGAGATTGGCTCCATCAAAATGGCTCCTTCATAGGGAACAACATATAGATTGGCTCCATCAAAATGGCTCCTTCATAGGGAACAACATATAGATTGGCTCCACAAAAATGGCTCCTTCATAGGGAACAACATATAGATTGGCTCCACCAAAATGGCTCCTTCATAGGGAACAACATATAGATTGGCTACATCAAAATGGCTCCTTCAGAGGGAACAACATATAGATTGGCTCCACCAAAATGGCTCCTTCATAGGGAACAACATATAGATTGGCTCCATCAAAATGGCTCTTTCATAGGGAACATCATAGAGATAGGCTCCATCAAAATGGCTCCTTCAGAGGGAACAACATATAGATTGGCTCCATCAAAATGGCTCCTTCAGAGGGAACAACATATAGATTGGCTCCACCAAAATGGCTCCTTCATAGGGAACAACATATAGATTGGCTCCATCAAAATGGCTCCTTCAGAGGGAACAACATATAGATTGGCTCCACCAAAATGGCTCCTTCATAGGGAACAACATATAGATTGGCTCCACCAAAATTGCTCCTTCAGAGGGAACAACATATAGATTGGCTCCATCAAAAAGGCTACTCCATAACATAGAAAGTAGCATTGCAGGATTATTTACTAAAGTGAGAATTTAAAAAGTATGGTCAAAGTAAGCAAAGCGGACTCTATTTTCACACACAGTCCACCTCATCAACATATACGCCCCTAACCAACCAGAACAGAGATTCTGGGATCATATACAGGAAATGCTGCAGTCTCTGCTGCGCGGCATGGTGGTAAAGGGGGGGTGCACACAGAGGGATCCCGAGATCCCAGGGAAGAGGGGAACAGGACAAACTATTACACAAGTTCATAACAAGCACGGGCTTCATAGACGTATGGAGGGCGCATTATCCAGTTGACTACAACTTTTATTCTGCACCACACGACACATACTCCAGGATCGACCTTTTCCTGGTTAACGACTGTAGCCTGGCACGGGTTCAGAAATCATCGGTGGGCTCCAGGGCCGTCTATAATATGATTAGGACCCTGGGCAATGCATTTTCTTGGGCCCCCTGGGCCCTGCCCCTCCTATCCCTCCCCCCCAATTATGCGCAATCACACTGACAGACGTACTGGCACATACAGACACAGACAGACATTAAAACATTCACAGATACACACTGACACACAAATATATACTGGCAGACATACTGACACACACACACAGACATACATACACACACAGACACATACACTGGCAGACATACTGACAGATATACTGACACACACAGACACATACACTGACAGACGTATTGACACACACAGAGGCATACTGACACTACAGGCATACTGACACACACACAGGCATACTGACACACACACAGGCATACTGACATACACAGACAGACGTACTGGCACATACACACAGACAGACATTAAAACATTCACAGATACATACTGACACACACATACACTGACACACAAATATATACTGGCAGACATACTGACATACATACATGCACACACAGGCACATACACTGACAGATATACTGACACACACAGACACATACACTGACAGACGTATTGACACACACACACAGACACATACACTGACAGATATACTGACACACACAGACAAAAACACTGGCAGACATATTGACACACACACACACACACACACAGACACATACACTGACAGATATACTGACACACAGACACATACACTGACAGACGTATTGACACACACACACACACACAGACATACATACACACACAGACACACACTGACAGATATACTGACACACACACAAACACATACACTGACAGATATACTGACACACACAGACACATACACTGACAGATATACTGACACACACAAACACATACACTGACAGATATACTGACACACACAGACACATACACTGACAGAAGTATTGACACACACACACAGGCATACTGACATACACATAGACAGACATACTGACACACACACACACGTACATACATACACAGACAGACATACTGACACACATACACACACATACATACATACACAGACAGACATACTGACACACACAGACATACTTACACACAAGCATACATTTAGCCACCCTCCAGGTTCTTACCTTTTCCTGGAGGGTGGTTTCCCTGGGGTACAGTGGCAGGCTGAGGCAGATGGGAGTTCTCCTCTGGAACTCCCCTCCCTGCCATTCTCCTCCCGCGCGTCTGTGCTCTCCGTCGGGAGGAAGTGACGTCACTTCCTCCCAGCCGGTACAGGAAGGGGCCCGGTCGCGCTGTTTAAGCGTCACAGCGCCAGACCGGGCCCCTGCTCACACATGCTCCCCGGGTGGCCCTTAGTGCATGAGCCACCCGGGGAGCCTCCTCAGCGTGCGGGCTGGTGCGGCTCTGTGCAGCCGCACCGCCGCGTCCAAGGGGGGCTGCGCAAATCACGGGGCCCACGGGGCAGCTGCTCTGGGCCCCCCAGGAGCAATTGGGCCCGGGGCAGCTGCCCCGTTTGCACCGCGTTAAAGACGGCCCTGGTGGGCTCGATAACGTGGTCTGACCACGCTGAGGTGACATTGACGCTAGGGAACCTCTGTACCGCGACCCCATGGACGTGGAGAATGAACACGACCCTACTTAGAGATGCAGACACCACAAAACAAATAAGTAAAGAGATACAAGAGTATTTTACTCTTAATGATTGCCCAGATTTGAAAGCATGCACCACTTGGGCGGCCCACAAGGCCGTAATAAGGGGGACAATCATTCGCCTCGCAACCAAAAAGAAAAAATTAAAATTCCAAACCTTAGAACGACTTTTGTCAGAGTTGCGGACTCTAGAGCAGACACACCAAACCAACCCGGACAGGGAAACTTTCCAACGCTTAGCCGAGGTCAGACATAATATCCGAACCCTACTACTAGAGGACACAGCCAAGGCCATGATGTACACGAGACGGACATTTTATGAAAAAGCCAATAATATGGACACTTTCTTAGCCAGGACTCTAAACCCCAGACAAAGACGCACACACATTACTTTGATTCGGCATCCAGACGGAACTATCAAAACCACCCCCGGCAGATATAGCCTCGGTCTTCACGGAATTCTATAAAAAGCTATATAACCACTCACCAGGCGCGAAGGGGGGTAGAGATACAGAAGAGATACAGATTCAGAGCTTCCTAAAAGACCTAGGCTTGCCTAAACTATCACAAGAAGCAGTAACCACCCTAGCAGCTGAGATAACAGAGGACGAGAGAGATCAGGCCATCACAGCACTTAAAGGGAATAAGGCCCCCAGGCCGGATGGCTTTGATGGAGGGTATTACAAAACGTTCCGTGAAGTCCTTACTCCCCACCTCCTCAAATTATTTCAAGAATTGAGGGAAGGAGGAACACCCGACAGGGACATGTCCCTAGCCACCATAGTGCTACTACCTAAGCCCGACAAGGACCCGCTCCTACCAGCGAGCTATAGACCCATATCATTAATCAATCATGACATGAAGATATTAGCTAAATTACAGGCATCCAGACTAAACCCTTTTCTCACGACACTTATAGATGCCGACCAAGTCGGCTTCATTCCGGGCAGGCAGCTGTTTGAAAACACGCGCCGTAACATTGACCTAATTTGGAGACAGGCCACCACACGCACACCCACACTGATCTTCTCCCTGGACGCCGAAAAAGCCTTTGATAAGGTTAAATGGCCATACCTATTCGCGGTGCTGGATCACTTTGGGCTACCCAAGGAGTATACCGCACTTATAAGGGCCATGTATAGTAATGTCCGAGCCCAGATACAAGTACTGGTTTGGGCTGGTATCATCAAAGATGAGCTTGTGGGGCCTTTTCGGGTTGAGGATGGAGTCAAGCTCAACTCCCAGTCCTACTGCCAGTTTCTGGAAGACACCTTCTTCAAGCAGTGGTACAGGAAGAAGTCTGCATCCTTCAAGAAAAACATGATTTTCATGCAGGACAATGCTCCATCACACGCGTCCAAAGACTCCACAGCGTGGCTGGCAAGAAAGGGTATAAAAGAAGAAAATCTAATGACATGGCCTCCTTGTTCACCTGATCTGAACCCCATTGAGAACCTGTGGTCCATCATCAAATGTGAGATTTACAAGGAGGGAAAACAGTACACCTCTCTGAACAGTGTCTGGGAGGCTGTGGTTGCTGCTGCACGCAATGTTGATGGTGAACAGATCAAAACACTGGCAGAATCCATGGATGGCAGGCTTTTGAGTGTCCTTGCAAAGAAAGGTGGCTATATTGGTCACTGATTTCTTTTTGTTTTTGAATGTCAGAAATGTATATTTGTGAATGTTGAGATGTTATATTGGTTTCACTGGTAAAAATAAATAATTGAAATGGGTATATATTTGTTTTTTGTTAGGTTGCCTAATAATTATGCACAGTAATAGTCACCTGCACACACAGATATCCCCCTAAAATAGCTAAAACTAAAAACAAACTAAAAACTACTTCCAAAAATATTCAGCTTTGATATTAATGAGTTTTTTGGGTTCATTGAGAACATGGTTGTTGTTCAATAATAAAATTAATCCTCAAAAATACAACTTGCCTAATAATTCTGCACTCCCTGTATTGCCCTGTATCTGACTTTTGCACAAGTCATGCAGCTATGGTTACGTTTGCTGATTCTGTCAAGATGAAAAAATAAAGAATAAAAAAAAAAAGTAAGCAAAGCAGAATTGGAGACATTTTCCACTTAAGATTTTTTTTACCTTAGCTGTGAAATTCGCCTTCGTAAATAACTGATGGAGAACTAATTGTGCGTGCAGTTCTACCTTTCCACAATACCACTTTAATCCGATAAAAAATGCCCAGGAAGAATTTGCTGTGTGATGTTGGCCATTTAGTTGTGGGTACTGGGAATTATTTGTATTATTAGTTCCTGTGATATTTACGATGCTGGCAGGGTTTAAAATGGTAAGTCCTAAGCTACTAGCCACTCTACCTGCCACTAAACGCCTGGAGCGTCCATGACATATTCACAAGGTGTGACTTTCTACTCACCAGAGATCATTTTTCATGCATTGGTGATTGGAAATTTTCAGCCCTGATCGATATAAGATTTGTCTGATCTTTACAATTTAATAGCTACTATATATCACTACCCTTGTAGGGGACAATGCTTCACCACGAAATTTGCAATATGTATTTGTTATAGTTTGTTCTTTTTCAAACTGTTTTTATGACTGGGAAACTACTGATTATTTATTTATTTATAAAATATTTTACCAGGAAAGATACATTGAG
This sequence comes from Pelobates fuscus, assembly GCF_036172605.1. Taxonomy (NCBI): domain Eukaryota; kingdom Metazoa; phylum Chordata; class Amphibia; order Anura; family Pelobatidae; genus Pelobates; species Pelobates fuscus. The sequence goes on along the minus strand of NC_086318.1, from coordinate 41,010,057 downwards.
ATTTCTATCGTTTTCAAGTATGTCCTGGGTCCACAAAACATTGCATTGATACAATAGGATACACTAAAATACAAAAACAATATTAATACACAATAAATACATTTCTTTTTTACATAGAACAGGTAGGAAATATATAATCAACCATGACAGGTGCATTCTGTTTTGAGATATGTAGAGAGGGATCTCTTAAAGGACTTTAGGCTTGGGGACGATTTTAAATTGTGCGGGAGGTCGTTCCATAATTGCGGTGCCCTGTAGGAGAAGGAGGATCGAGCTGCTTTCTTTTTGTATTGAGGTAGACTAAAGTGTTGGTACTGGATCGGAGGTTATAGGAAGTGGGAACAGCCGGGGAAAGCATTGCGTTCAGGTAGGGTGGGAGTTTCCCAGAAAAGCTCTTAAACACAAGGCTGGAAAGATGAAGGGTGCGTCTGGATTCCAGCGACAGCCAGTTTAGTTCTTTTAGCATGTCACAATGGTGGGTCCTGTAATTACATTGTAGCACAAATCGGCAGAATGAGTTATACAATGTATTGAGTTTATTAATGTGGGATTGCGATGCAGGTGCATATACTACATCCCCATAATCAATGATTGGCATCAGCATTTGCTGTACAATCTTTTCCTTTACTGTAGGGCTTAGGCAGGATTTGTTTCTGTACAGGGCACCTAGTTTTGGATAAAGTTTAGATGCAAGCTTTTCTATGTGCAGGCCAAAAGATAGATTGGGGTCTAATATCATACCCAAGTATTTGAAAGAGTGGACTGCGGTCAGTGTGCCATTTGAATTTGTTTTGATGGATAGGTGGGAATTGTGTAATTTGTGTACTGTTCCAAAGATCATTGTGACAGTGTTGTCAGTGTTCAGGAAGAGTTTGTTTTTTGCAATCCACTTTTCTACCTCTGTAAACTGGTCTTGGAGCACAGCCTCAAGTTGCGGTAGATCGGATTTGCTCGCATAGATTACTGTATCATCTACGTACATGTGTACATTTGAGGATTTGCAGACATTAGGCAGATCATTTATAAATAATGTAAATAGTAGGGGGCCGAGAATGGAACCTTGGGGAACACCACACGTGACTGGGAGAGGGAGGGAGTCGCTGTCAGAAATGGACACATATTGCGAGCGATCCGATACATACGATCGAAACCAGGTTAGCGAATGATCACCAATACCTGAGTTTTTGAGTTTTTGCAGTAGAATGTCGTGTTCTACTGTGTCAAAGGCCTTAGCAAAATCAAGGAAAATAGCTCCAGATAGGGCTCCTTGTTCCATGCCAGTTTGGATGTCATTGCAAACTTTTAAGAGGGCAGTTGTAGTGGAGTGATTCTGGCGAAAGCCCAATTAATCAGTGGTCAGATAGTTTAATTGTTGGTAGTACTCACATAGTTGCGTATGGACACATTTTTCTAAGATTTTTGACAATACCGGGAGCAATGATATTGGGCAATAGTTAGAAACCAAAATAGTGTCACCACTTTTATGGATAGGCACTACTCTCGCAGTCTTCCAAAGTTTGGGTATGTATCCAGATGCCAAGGATTTGTTAATTAGAGTTGCGACGGGTTTAGCAATTGCCGGCGTACTGAGCTTCAACAGCAATTGGGATTTGATCAGGTCCGGACTGGTTTTTAATTTTTAGATTATTAAGATGTTTTTTTTTTTTCCAATTTATGTTTTTATTAGAGTTTGTACATTCATGGTATAGCTTTGCCATAATATACATGTGATAGTAAGATTTAAGCATCAGTAAAATTACAACAACATCTCAACATTTTCTGTGCTGTAGTATAACGGTTATCGACATGACTAAATCTACTTTTAACGTCAGATTATAGTAATAATAACAGACAGCTGTTGGGGATGCATTCGAAAAGGTTTAAGTGGAGATTAGGTGAGTGTTCAGGCGGTGTCGGCTCTTGCGCTATTTGCGCCCCAGCTGGTCATCCCTGCGGGGTCCGAGGGCATGTGTGCAGCTACTGTGTGGTGAGGTTTGAGAATGTCTCTTGGTCAGTTTCGATATGTACATATGTTTCACCGGCCCCAGATTGCCACTGGGAGTACGCTGCGGTGCTGTGTTTCTTTCTTTGGAGTCTGGCCCGTCAGGATCTGGAAGGTGCAGCTGGCAAAGGAATTCCTTTTGGTCGTCTTTAGATGTCAGGGTGAGCGTCTGGTTTCCCCGTGGTACCTCCAGGGATCCATCTGCTCCCCACCTGTATCTGACTCCAGCGTCTCGTAGCTGTTTGGCCGCTGGTGCTAGCTGCCTCCTTTCCACAAGTACTGCGAATGGCAAGTCCCCATAAAGGGCCACCGTGCTGCCTTCCATTTGCACAGTGCCCAGGTCTCTTGAACGGGACATAATTGCGGAGCGGGTCACCATGTCCTTTGTGACCACTATGGTGTCTCTGGTTGCGTTTTCGGGAGCCGTTGCAGCCTTCCGGATGCGAAATGCTGATACTATGGCTGTGGGATCAGTGCCTCCTTTAAGGCCCATTGTAGTCAATAGGCGGTGGATATAGGGTAGTAATTGCTCTCCTTCTATATTGTCCGGTATCCCCCTGAGGCGTATATTCCGCCTTCTGTGTCGAGTTTCCATTGTAGTAATAGTCCGAGTGAGTTTCTGGACCTGTGAGGAGAGGGTCAGCATTGTGTCTTGGTAGTTTTGTGACTGCTGGTCCCTTGCGCTTTCTCTAGTTTCCAGTGCTGTGAGCCTTTGCTGGATGTCCCCCACCTCTTTCTGTGTGCTTAGTATATCAGCCTTCCACACCTCTCTCATTTCTTGTAAGAGGTCCCTAATGTCTCTTTTTGTGACAGGGGATGATTCTGCCTCTGATTCTGTGTCAGGGCATGGGGGTTCAGACTCTGCTGTGGGTGAAGTAAGGCTTTCCCTTTCATCCTGGGAATCCTCCTCCTCGCTACTGTTTACTGCGGCCGCCATCTTGGCTGCTGCCTGTGGAGTAGGCCTTGAAAACGATAGCCTGATGTCGGGCAGTTTGGGTGTCTCTGGCTGGCGATTTCTTTTGTTTTTTCGCCCCATTTGTGTCTCTGTGCGGGTGGCGTGTGTGTGTGGCCGAATTCGGGAGCCGGTTGTCGGGTAAGTTCTTACTTTTGTTTATGCCGGTACGGAGCTCCACACATTCACGTCTGTTTCTCTCGGCAGTCGGCCACGCCCCCCATTAAGATGTTTTTTAATGACACTAACAGGTACAAGTCTAAAAATAAACTTGTCTATATTGGGCCTTTGCAAATTTAGTGTGACCTGACCCACATTTGTACTTTCAGGATGTGTGTCATTTATTAGATTGGCAATCAGGGCAGTAGAGCATCCGACAAAATAATTGTTAAAGGCATTTGCTACATCTAAGGGAAGTGGCAGGATTTGGTTACCCACTTTGACAGTGGAGGGTTGGGAGTGGATTGGGGGAGTTTGTAGTTTATTTATGACTTTCCAAAAGTTTCTAGGGTTTGAGATGGTATTGTTCAGATTTTCATAGAAATATAAGGCCTTGGCCAATTTTGTCTGTTTTGTGCATATATTTCGCCATTGTCTATATGCACAGTGATCATTCATAGAGCCAGTACGCTTAAACTTTGACCACTCTTACTCAATCAACAAGCGCCCTGCGGCTGTCCGAGGGTGACTTTAGAAATATTACTGAAAGCGGATGTGGATGGGGACAGAGAAACGGCACTGCAGTGCAGACTTAGAAGTTAACCATTAATGAACGTTTTAATCCCTTAAGGCAGGCTTCCCCAAACTCCAGCCCCCCAGATGTTGCTGAACTACAATTCCCATGATTCTCAGCCTATTTCATTCATATAATCATGGGAGTTGTAGTTCAGCAACATCTGGAGGGCCAGAGTTTGGGGAAGCCTGCCTTAAGGGAAGGAAGCACCAGGGACCTCCTGGCGCTATAACAACTTAATTACGATGAAGCTGATATGGTGCCCGGAGTGTTCCTTTAAATTTCCTTACCATCCACCAGTACCACAGTAACTAATTTTGTAGCACAAGTGCGATTTAATTTATTTTTTAATATTTTTTGAAAGGAGGGTTTAAAAAAAAAAAAAAAAAACAAGCATCTATTTTTTTTTCCATTTTCCCTTTTTTTCTATTCCACTTTTTTTAAACCATCCAATCACAGTGCTCTGTGTCATTTTACACAGCGTGAGAAAGTTCTTTGGAATTTTCCCACGCTGTGTAAAATGACAAAGAGCACTCTGATTGGCTTAAACCAGCCAATCAGAGTGTTCTTCGCCTAATTGCAGGGCGTGGCAAGGCTTTATAAGCCTTCCCCCGCCCTGCAGAGCTCAGTCTGCGTGGAGCCCTCCATGGGTGAAGATGGATTTTTTTTTTTTAATTGTGTCAGTTATTATGTTTTTTTATTTGGCCTTTTTTTGTTGCTGAAAAAAGAAGATTTTAGAAGAAAGAAAACATCGAATGGTAAGTTGTTTTTATCTAATTATTTTTTTACAGGTTTTTAGTTAAAGGTCCCCCCCTCATTATTTTTAGGGTGAGGTGGGTAGGTAGGGGGATAATTTTTTTTTGGGGGGGGGGGGGGTAGGGGTGACTAGGGTCCCCCCCCCTTTGTATTTAGGGCCCCCACCCGGTGGGGGCCGGGGGGGACAATAGGTCCCCCTCTTATTGTTAATTTTAGGGCCCCCACCCACCGCTCAGGGGTGGGGGCCAGGGAGGACAATAGGTCCCCCCCCCCTTATTGTTAATTTTAGGGCCCCCACCCACCGCTCGGGGGGGGGGGAGGGGGAAGACAATAGGACCTCCCCCCCTTTTTTACTTTAGGGCCCCCACCCGCTCAGGAAGGGGGACCCTTTTTTTTTTTTTTTAAACAGTGAGCAGCCACGGGCGGTATTGCGAGTAGGGGCACAATTTACTAATACTTAGTCATTTTTACTTAGTATTAGTACATTTGGCCACAAACAAAAAAAAAATAGGGGGCGGACCGAACATCGCATATGTTCGCCGTCCGTGGCGAACGCGAACACGCTATGTTCGCCAGGAACTATTCGCCAGCGAACCGTTCGGGACATCACTATCTGGGAGGTGCGGTGTGTGTGTGTGTGTGTGTATGTGTATGTTTGTGTGTGGCGGGTGTATGTGTGTGCGAGAGAGGTGTGCAGTGTGTGTGAGAAGGGTGCATTGTGTGTGAAGGTTGTAGTGTATGTGAGGTGCAGTGTGTGAGGGGGCATTGTGTGTGTGTGAGGGGTACAGTGTGTAAGGGCTGCAGTGTGTGTCAGGGCTACAGTGTGTGTGAGGAGAGCAGTGTGTGTGAAGGGGAAGTGTGTGAGGAGTGCAGTATGTGTGAGGAGGCAGTCTGTGTGTGTGAGGGGCAGTTTGTGTGTGTGTGAGGGGTGTAGTGTGTGTGAAGGGGCAGTGTTTGTGTGTGAAGGGTGCATAGGGTCTATGCTGTGTGTAGGTGGGTGAGATGTGAAAATCTATCTTAAGGTCTTCACCTCCCTTCTTCTTACCTTTTACCAGGGCATAATGCTGCAAGCCCTGGTTGTCCAGTGGTGGCATGTCCACTTTAGCGTGCAGCTCCTCTGTCTGCAGGCTGACTCTCCTGTCCTCCTGCGAGCACAGCACTGTACCGGAGTAATGCATGGCAACACTCCGACCAGCCTGCTCGCGCAAGGAACACAGAGCATGCCAGGCCCTTCCCTCCCTCTGCTGGAACTAAGTGCTTTGATTTCCTCACCAAGGCTGGCTCTGCATGGGTCGGCAGGGGAGATTAAATGATCTCTACTGCCGGCCTTGGTCCACGGCCATCGTGGCCCACTGGGCGTTTTCTTCAGAATCCACTAACGCCCACCTGAAATCCCAAACCGCCCACTAGTGGGCAGTAGGGACCAGGTTGACTACCCATGCTTTAACCCCTTAAGGACCAAACTTCTGGAATAAAATGGAATCATGACATGTCACACATGTCTTGTGTTCTTAAGGGGTTAAACAGAGTAATTTATGAAATTGTGAATTTAAATTACATTTTATACCTCAATAGCTATGCTTCCACTTTTGCCATTTTGAGTAACTTGGTTTTTGCCCGGTGCAATTAGAGGTACTAAACACAACAGGTGGATCATTCCTTATTCTATCAGAAATGTTAGTGTCACTGTGCCTTGAAATCTGTCCAGTAAAGGCGATACTTTAGTTTTAGTATTTTTTTTTTATTGAGATATAAAAGATTTTTAGACAAAAAGTTTATAAACAGAACCGAAAACAGTCATTAGTATGCACCATTATGCGGGCAATGCCTAATTTTTAAGGTTAGAAGTTTCTCTATTCCATTTTTTTTCTTTTTTGACATAATGCTTGGGATAAGTACATCATACTTCCCAAACTTGGCAAGTATGAGAATGGGTTCATTGATAATTCCAACCAGCAACTTTTTAAAATCTTCTAATAAAATTTAAAGTGGAACAGTCTCTACCTGTACAAGCAATACTTTTTCCAGATTTGGTGCAACAGCCTGAAATTTGGGCTCTTGTCCTCACGTCCTGTATTTGCTTTCTGATGCCCTGCTTTTCAGAACACGTCCCAAGAGACACTCACACACTGTGCAAAGCCCACTCAGAGCAATCAAACAATGGGCAGGGAAATTGAGAAGCAGTCTACAGTAAGACTCAAGTTACTAGGAGTATATGTACAGCCCGTAGATAAGATAGAAGCACTCTACATTGTCAGTCCTTGGTGGACTAGCCAGAACTTTTTATCAGTCAGGCTGGCAGGCATTCGTGGCTGGAGATAATTAACAGGAGAATTGTAAATGTTTCACCAAAATAGATAGGTCAGAAACATTCTCCAAGTGAGTAGTTTTTCCTTTTTCTGTCCTAGCAAAAATAAAAAGTTAAATACTCTTGTCAATTCTCCACATTTTTATTTTAGGTGACCAATCAGCTCCTCGACTGTTTCTTGGTGAAATGTTTGCCGTAGCACTCTTGATATATAACAAAGTAAACATAAGGTGTAGACGTGATTCTAGGTGTGACATTTACATGTAGATCTGTAGTTTTTGACTCTGTGCAAGAAAAATTCAATGCTAGTAAAGCAGGTCCTTGTGAGCCTGAAAAAAATCAATGATACACATCAGTAAAACATTGTTTCCATTGTACTCTGACCTATAGCAAATTATAAACTAAATGGTAAACCAAGGCTAAATATAACTGATCTGAAAATAAATCTCAATGTCAGACATGACCGCAGATGGCCACTGTAGTCTCAATTTTGGCATATTTTAATTCGCTACCGTTTTGAGATTAGTGAATAACCCATTATTTGTATCTAAACCATCCATGTAGTGCTTAAAGGAACACTATAGGGTCAGGGACATCAACATGTATGTTAAAACCACCATCTAGTCCCCTTGCCTCCCTAAATATAGTAAAATCCTACTTGTATTCAAGTCTGCAGCTGCTGGCTCTGCCTCTTCCTGCTTCCGACCTGCCTGCTGACATCATCAGAAGTGGTGGTCTGAGCCAATCACAATGCTTCCCCATAGATTTGGCTGAGACTGTCAAGGAGGCAGATCCAGCACAAGTCAAACACAACCCCAAGCCAATCAGCATCTCTTCATAGAGATGAATTGAATCAAAGAATAACGTTGAGGAAAGTTCAGTGTCTGCATGCAGAGTGTGGAGACACTGAATGGCAGTGCTGCTCACTGTGCAGCACTGCCCCAGGAAGCACCTCGAGCAGCCAGTGGAGTTATCACTAGGCTGTAATGTAAACACTGCATTTTCTCTGAAGAGACAGTATTTACAGCAAAAAGCTTTAAGGGAATGATTATACTCACCATTAAAATACAATAAGCTGTGGTTGTTCTGGTGAACATAGTGTTCCTTTAAATAAGAGCAAGCAGGTAAGCCCAGCACCTAATGGTACATGTAAGATCGTTGTAGCATACCCCCAGCTGTCCCAGACACAACAGATAACCATTGCACAGCGCTACGGAATTTGCTGGCGCTATATAAATAATAAAATAAGAAGAAGAAATTGCATTGGAGAGCATAACTGAAACAGTTTGCAGGAATGATACAGCTTCCTCATAGACAGTTTTCTAAATTATCTTAGGAAGAGCAGTCTGTGTCAGAACATATTTATTCCTCTTGTTCCCACATTTCAGAAATTAAATCAGGGAGGCAGGGAATGAGGATGATGTGACGGGAGCACATATGGCTGTGTTTTACAGACTATTCCAAGGGGGGGCAACATATTGTGAAGTAACAGCATGATCATCTCTTTGGAATGTTATCAAATAACAAAATACAGAAACGCCAAGTGTTTAGTGCAAAGATCATTTAATGTTGAATAATAATGCAGAACATTTATATTGTCCTTATTGGGAATATCAATATTACCGTATTCCTGCAGAGGGCTTTATGAATAAGGTGCAATTTTAGATAAATTGATAGTGTTCGATTTAAGAAAACGAAAGAAACACACAACAAAAAACAATTATATAATAAAAAGGTATACGGATTAGTGCCCCCCCATTTTCAGCACTTAACCCCTTAAGGACCAAACTTCTGGAATAAAAGGGAATCATGACGTGTCAGACACGTCATGTGTCCTTAAGGGGTTAAAGGGTTAAAATCACCTTAATTCCAGTTTTCCTGACTCTTCACTGCAGCCTGTGTTAGGACAAGCCTGTGTTAGGATAGTATAATATGTCCTTAAAGGATATTGCCCACGTAAACAATACACAGGGTTTTTTTTTTTTTAGATATAAACACCAATTAAACATGCACAACTATATTTGGTTTATATTTACTTAACATCTTGCAAAAGTAGCAGAACTCTTGTTGAAAACTCCCCCCCCCCGCCTTCTCATTCTGCCCAGACTTTCTGTTGCTGTCCAATCACAGACTTCTCAAAGAGAAGTCTTTACAAGACAGTACACACTCTTGACGCTCTCACACAGCCCTTAAGTGTGTAAGGGGTGTGGAGAGTCCCTTCAAGGATAGTTCCATATAGTAAGTAAGGCATTCATAGAAAGACATTCAGGGGCAAAAAAAAATCAAAATGGAGCAATCAGGAGGAAAACTACACTGGTTCCCATGGTGACTGTTCCACTTATAGCATTATATAATAATAATAATAATAATAAAACAGCTTTCCATTTCACACAATTTGGCACAACGTATGGGTAGCATTTTTCTAACAGACAAAGTAACACTCAACACATTCTTATATCTGGCCACAAATCATAACGGCAAACTATTTATTCCCAAGAGAACATGGCATTGTTCCACTATACAATTGTGAGTCTTATGCACTGCAGGTAACTATGGAAACAAAGTGACTTTGGATAAGGTGCACAACCCTCAAGTGACACATTAATCCTGCTGCACAAACCGTATTTGTGGTACTTGATACAGTGCAAACAAATGGCACATCGAACGGGGAAAAGAATCAAAACAGGGAAATAATGTTTCATTTAAAGTGCTAGGATGGGATCCTTTAACACCTTATACCAACTTATGGCTCTCAGGAGAAGGAGAGTGTGTGGGTAGGTCATTGCTTCCTCAATTTAAAAGTGGACAAAACGTGCAGGCAGGGCTGGCCCAAGACATTGTGCTGCCTGGGTCGAAGGATGAAATTAAACCTTTAGAGAACTGTTTAACCCAAAAAGTTGCCTCCAGAGCCAATCTCAACCCCCCCTAGGCGGCAACCTTCTTCTAAAATCTCAGTTTCAGGAAGTGCGGAGTGCCGGTGGGCAGAGGTGCCTTTAATTGTCAGAGCAGTCAGCTGACATTCTCAGCCAGTCAGTGACTCCCCATTCATAAAACTGGCTTGAAAAGACGCGTACCTTTTTCAAACTAGTTTTATTAAATGGGGAGTCACTGATCGGCGCTGGAGGCAACTTTGGGGACAAACCGTTCAAGAAAACCTTTTAAACCCTTGAGGTACGAGTGCACCCAGGGGCCACCTGGCACAATAGAAGCTTCATTTAGATTAAGTTGTTATGGTGCCTAAACTGTCCCATTTAAGAAGCTGAGAATGTGCAGTAGGTTCCAGGCTCAGAAGATCTGGTTACCAAACTAGTGGAAATCTGGTTGTTAATGTGTTGCAGTTATTCTGCTTGTTTATAGACTCATTTCTCCTGCTGGAAACAATTGTATTGAACATTTCTTGTGCTACTTCACTCCCTACACGCAGGTATAATGATGGTTTCAGCATTAATTACTTTACATTGCCTTGGATGTGGAAACTGAAACAATCACAGTGGAAACCAACAGAATGTTCTTGCTGATTGTTCCACTTTTAGAACTTTAATCTACATTTGCTTTTTATACATAGCCTCCCAATGTATCTCACAGGAGATCAGAGGTATAACTACTTTTCCTTTTTTTCTTTTTCGAAAAGCCACGGTTTCTCTTCAGGAAACAAGGCACTTATTACACAGAATATTTATTAACCTACATTTTGGCATACCGCTGCCAGATTCTATGGAAAGTCCTTAAGCTAAACTAAGCTAACTAGGAAATGGTAGCTGAAGTTCCACCTCATCAGGTGACTCCCTGTTGCTGTAAATGAAGGTACTTGTTGGGGCGAGAGGATATTAGAAGGGCAGACACCTCCTGTTCAATAGCCAGGGTACAAGAAGCATAGTGCAAGTCAGATAGAGAGAGAAATGAGTGAAGACGGGAAACTTTGTTTCTTTAGCGATTAATCCTGTAAAATAGCAGTTATATCATCTGTAAGGTTAGTATGAGGGGCAGTTACAGCAAAGTGAAATAGAGGGGAAGGTACCAGAGAGACAGTTTGGATGGTGAGAGTAGGTGCTTATAAGAGGAGAAGTATAATTGTTTAGCAAGGAAGAGAAAATTGCTGCCCAAATGTAGCATGAATTGGCTACTAAATTAATGAAGATGTCATCGAACCTAGGATCAGAGAACGAACAAATGGTTCGTAATCCTCACGCTGTCCTTTCAAAGTCATTTTTTTGAATAAGAAAGACCATAAACTATAAACAAAGACTTCACCCTTCTCTAATACGTGGATGAGAATTTCATTTGACTACAGCTGTAGTGTCATATGTATTCTGACACAGATAGTATGTGATATTTTTTTAAATATATGAAGACATAAAGCAGATGGTATCCCGATTTACAGAAAGTATGTTGCTAGTTATCTCTCTTGGTTTTGGCCCTAGCCAAATGTCTACAGACATCTTAACTACAAGCAGGAAGTATACATAAAGAGATTCCAGTGGAAGCAAACCAGCCTTCATGACCCAGCAAAAGTACAGTTTTTGTCAGTATCTCCGTTGAAATGGTAAAGGGAAATCCATAAATCCTGGACTTTTGCTGGTCCATGACTGGTTTCGGAACCGCTGTTCTAGACAAAGTGTCTATGACACAGTCTTAACGATATTTCTATTTTGTTGTGGGTGCCTCTCTCTTTACAAACAGAACACAAACTTCAGATATGTCTTTCAACCTAAAATAGGCTGTCAATCTCTTGTGTTATGTATTGATTAAAATTATATTACTTACAAGCAAGGAATATGGTTATGAATAGTCAACTTTAGTACCTGTACTGTTGATCCGAATATGGGTTTGATACCCAAGTGATGAAAGTAGCACTTTGTCCCTGTATAGTATAATAGCCTTATTTAATGCACTCAATTGACTTTTAGAATTGCGGTCTGTGGTCTAACAGTTAGAGGGGGATCTGGAGGACAATTTTGCCGGTGTTCTTGTTCTCTTCCATACGTTGATGAGCATCAGATATCTTCTGCAGTTGGTACACGCTGTCTACAATCGGTTTCAGATGAATAGGACCACCAACGGTGAAGTGTGGAAGGGCTTGTTCTGAGAAAGCCTTTACCAGATCTGCCTTATACTGGTTGGGGGGGAAACAAGAAAAAAGCCCAATCAATCTTGTGTCATCTCTTGTGTTTCAGAAAAATATATATATCTGTGGTTTAAATGGAAGATTGTAACAAATCTTGGAAGACCAGGGTGCAGCATTCTGATAAATAACAGGCTCTATTCCAATTAATTAGTTAAGAAACTAAAACTGAACAGTCACTGCATTGAAGCGGTGTTTCTGACACAAACGTCCTGTATATGTATATACAGTGGAACCTCGGAACTCGAACGGTCCCTTACCTGAACAATTTGGTAGTTGAACAAAAATGTCTCGGTACACGAACGATCCTCAGTCCCCGAACAAATCATGCCACAAACATGTTCAATTATAACACTATGTCTCACTTTGGACATATTTTAAATGCCAGAAGAACAGTTACATATTCCCATCCAAACAATATTATCTCTTCTCCTTTCCACTTACGCCATCAACTCTCATCATTACAGGTAAAATGAAGTTACATTTTCTTTTCATTTACTGTACATTGTGTTATTTTATATCCATATGATTTTATGTATGTAAGGTATTATTAAACTGTAAAATTAGTGTTAAAATTCTGTAATTTTGGGGGTCTGGAATGGATTAATCAAATTTACAATAATTCTTGTGGGAAATGTTGATTCGGTTCTCAAACAAATCGGAACTCGAACAACCTTCTGGAACAGATTAAGTTCGAGTTCCGAGGTTCCACTGTACAATTATTCTCAACTCAAAAAATGTGTAGAACACTAGTCTAATTATTGTTTAAGATTTGTCATTGGGGATGTATAAAACGTCAAAGGCCACAGTTTGTAGCTCAAATCGGTCACACACAATCCATAATTTCAGTCTTCCCATCTCCACTGTCACATATTAGCTGGTAAATGTGGTCTTGACATTATTACAATACAGTGAGTTAATAGCTTGCAGTAAGTAGACTGATAGATCTAAGTGGGCCTTGTGTTCTGAAAAGCCCCTCTGTAATTGAGCACAAGTCTCCACTTACCTGGCTTGAACGGGATCTTAACAAACTTCCTATGATACTCCCACGTTTCCATAGAAGCTTGGACAGCAGGTCTCCATTCATCCCACCAGATCCCATGAGTCCATATACCACCCAGCGACCATCCATGTTGAGGCAATTAAGGTTCTTCTCCCAATACGATGCTCCGACACAGTCTAATATAATGTCAACTCCAACATCTAGAATAAGAAGAGGAGTGGGGTTTAATCACAGTCACTACATCATCAAAATCTGTCCTCGTCATTTATGAACACATGAGTCTAGTCTCGTTCAGGATGATGTTAGAGAAAGGGAACCCACACATTCATAAAAGCAACCAGCATAACAAAAAAAAACACATAGTACATGAGGACCTGTGCACGAAGAACATATGTCAAGCAGTACAAACCATTATCTAGAATTCTATTTATAAATAATACATAGGACACGAGGTCATGCATTTAGGCTGGAAGAAAGGAGATTTAGTCTAAAGCAAAGAAAATGTTTTTTTACATTAAGAACTATAAGGATGTGGAATTCGCTGCCTGAGGAGGTGGTTTTATTAGAGTCCATACAGATGTTGAAATGGCAATTGGATAAGTACAATATAATGTATAAATTAGTGGGGTAATAGCTTCTTGATTCAAGTAGATATCTGACTGCCATTGTGGGGTCAAGAAGGATTTTTTTCCTAGTTTGTAGCAAAATTGGAAGCGCTACAGACTGGTTTGTTTTTTTTGCCTTCTCTTGGATCAACAGCAAAAAGAGATGTGAAGAAGGCTGAACTTGATGGACCCAATTCTCTTTTCAGCCTATGTAACTACAGTCAGGTCCATAAATATTGGGACATCGACACAATTCTAATCTTTTTGGCTGTATACACCAACACAATGGGTTGAAATGAAACAATCAAGATGTGCTTTAACTGCAGACTTTCAGCTTTAATTTGAGGGTATTTACATCCAAATCAGGTGAACGGTGTAGAAATTACAACAGCTTGTATATGTGCCTCCCACTTTTTAAGGGACCAAAAGTAATGGGACAAATTAACAGTCATAAATCAAACTTTCACTTTTTAATACATGGTTGCAAATCCTTTGCAGTCAATTACAGCCTGAAGTCTGGAACGCATAGACAGATGCGGAGTTTTATCCCTGGTGATGCTCTGCCAGGCCTCTACTGCAACTGTCTTCAGTTCCTGCTTGTTCTTGGGGCATTTTCCCTTCAGTTTTGTCTTCATCAAGTGAAATGCATGCTCAAATCGGATTCAGGTCAGGTGATTGACTTGGCCATTGCATAACATTCCACTTCTTTCCCTTACAAAAACTCTTTTGTTGCTTTTGCAGTATGCTTCGGGTCATTGTCCATCTGCACTGTGAAGCGCCATCCAATGAGTTCTGAAGCATTTGGCTGAATATGAGCAGATAATATTGCCCTAAACACTGCAGAATTCATCCTGCTGCTTTTGTCAGCAGTCACATCATCAATAAATAAAAGAGAACCAGTTCCATTGGCAGCCATACATGCCCATGCCATGACACTACCACCACCAAGCTTCACTGATGAGGTGGTATGCTTTGGATCATGAGCAGTTAATTTCCTTCTCCATACTTTTCTCTTCCCATCACTCTGGTACAAGTTGATCTTGGTCTCATCTGTCCATAGGATGTTGTTACAGAACTGTGAAGGCTTTTTTAGATGTTGTTTGGCAAACTCTAATCTGGACTTCCTGTTTTTGAGGCTCACCAATGGTTTACATCTTGTGGTGAACCCTCTGTATTCACTCTGGTGAAGTCTTCTCTTGATTGTTGACTTTGACACACATACACCTACCTCCTGGAGAGTGTTCTTGATCTGGCCAACTGTTGTGAAGGGTGTTTTCTTCACCAGGGAAAGAATTCTTCAGTCATCCACCACAGTTGTTTTCCGTGGTCTTCCGGGTCTTTTGGTGTTGCTGAGCTCACCGGTGCATTCTCTCTTTTTAAGGATGTTCCAAACAGTTGATTTGGCCACACCTAATGTTTTTGCTATCTCTCTGATGGGTATGTTTTTTTTTCAGCCTAATGATGGCTTGCTTCACTGATAGTGACAGCTCTTTGGATCTCCTATTGAGAGTTGACAGCAACAGATTCCAAATGCAAATAGCACACTTGAAATTAACTCTGGACCTTTTATCTGCTCCTTGTAAATGGGATAATGAGGGAATAACACACACACCTGGCCATGGAACAGCTGTGCAGCCAATTGTCCCATTACTTTTGGTCCCTTGAAAAGTGGGAGGCATATATACAAACTGTTGTAATACCTACAATGTTCACCTGATTTGGATTTAAAGCTGAAAGTCTGCAGTTAAAGCACATAGTGTTCATTTCATTTCAAATCCATTGTGATGGTGTATAGAGCCAAAAAGATTAGAATTGTGTTGATGTCCCAATATTTATGGACCTGACTGTATGTAACCATGTAAGCAGCTTCAATCAACATGGCTAATTAGCCTGACATCAATTACCAGTTTGTTTAAATAACATCAAACATTGCTTTTTCACAAAAAAATGGAATTGTTGAGAAACAGAAGAGGGAAGTTTTGGGCTAAAATAGGCAAGATGTAAAAGAAGCAGCATTGAAGAATTTTTGGTCCAATCAACCATCCCTGTAGAAGTTTATACCAGCAAAACGAATAGGGTCATAGTTGTTGGTTTTTATTTTGTGCATATATTGCAGACTTTGTATGCAGACTAGATCTCCCCTTTACCATTTACCTGCTGTTTATCAAGAGGAGCGGCAGTGGGATTCAGTCTGTTTGGAAGCGGCCTTATGTACAATTGCTATTATACTTGTTTGGAAGTGCAATATAATAAATATATTCCATTTTGCAGCCCCCTATATGCTTTTTTTTTTTCTCTCTACACCCGAGGATCCAGTCTAAATAATGCTACTTTCACCAGAGGTGCTGCCCACAGCGTCCATAAGGATTCGGTGATATGCTCTTATTTTTAAAATGTGCAAGTGCATTTTGTGGGATTGCTAGCCCATTTTGGAGTCATTGCCCTATGAGATATTTTTTTCTTCTTTTATATACACTTTTTATGAATATATATTCTAAAGACATCACAGGAATAGTGCTGCCCAAGAGTTTGGTGATATGCCTTTACATTTTCATACATTTTGTAAGTGCATTTGTGGCAGTGCTTATTTTTTTATTCAGATATACTATCCTATAATATGTCTAGTTTTTTGTTTGTTTTTTAAATATCTCCCATGTTTTGATGGTCGTTTATTCTTTCATTATTTTATTTATATTTTCCCCCCATTATATATATATATATATTTTTTTTTTTCTCTTTGGTACTTGGTCACTTCTCCTTATTTCAATCGTAATAAAAAAAAAAGTTAATTGCAAAGAAAAGAAAAAAAATATATACAAAAAAAACAATACTACTGCTGATCTATTTACATACTATTGATCATTAGTGGTTTTACTGTACCGATGTTCTATTATCGGCAGATAAGCAATGCTCACAGAACAAATATTTAATGATTTTGAAAGGACTTGTATTCATAGGCTCTGTCCATTGTGTTCTATACATGACCTTTCGTGACTCTTCTGGTAAGTAAAGACTAGATGTGTCCCCTACCCTTCTCAGAAGACAAGCCGAGATCATTTACTGCAATTGAGGCATTAGTATGCCTTTTCTTACCATGTTTGATTTGGCTTTCTGTGAGCTAGTTAAATAGAATGGCTACATCACATTGCCTTAAAGCACTCTGATAATCAGAAGGTGTGCCCGTGCTCTTTTGTCCCTCGTCAAACAAAATCGTACGTGCATCGTAGCCTTTCTTGTTTCAACATACTAATGGTGAAGACAAGATGGACTTAATTAATGAAGAAAGCACAGAATACACACGACTTGAGAACGGTATTAGTGGGTTAGGCAGATAGAACTAAAATAGTCATGGACTTTCCTGCTTGCTACTAGACATGTGCATGGGGAAAAATTTCGGTTCGGTACGGCATTCCGAAATTCGGAATTTTCGCAATTCGGGACTTCAACACTTCGGCAGTTCGACACTACGGAAATTTGGCAAATTCGGAAATTCTGCAAATTCGGGACTCCGGGGACTTCTATTGCAGCCGCTTAGTAGATAACTCCCTAATTCCCACGGTATTAGGGAGTTTTCTACCAAAAAGCTGAAAGACCTAAATTGGTCTTTCAGACAAATGTACTAATAATAAGTAAAAATTACTTAGTATTAGTACATTTTGCCCCTACTCGCTATAGCGCGAGTAGGGGCATGTCTAGTAAACAGTGAGCAAAATTACATTGACAGGCTAAGTAACTTACATTTTATATGAATCTATGTTACTTGATTGTTGTAAGTGTTGCAAATGCTTACAGCTGAATCCTATGTTTGTATACTTTTTCTTTAAAATTGTATACAATGTAACATTCTTCTTTCACTGGGTAAGTATATTAGTACTAAGGCAATACTGTGCTTCGGCACTTCGGAAATTCGTAAATTTCGCAACTTCGGGACCTCGGCAATTCGGAAGTACCCGAATGTCCAAATTGTCCGAAATTCGTCCGAATTCATATTCGGAACGAAACGATTTGCACATGTCTACTTGCTACAAGAGCAAAGAAAAACAACCAGATGATGACATACAGGGCTATTCACTAAGGTATGACTTGTAGGGAATTCAAAGTGAATTTCACATTTTATTCCAAAATATCAAAATAGGAACCATAGCTGGGGTTTAGCAACAGGTCACATTTTAGTAAATAACCCATGAGTGTTCTTCTGGAAGATGTCCACTTAGAGGTCTATTTACTAATCTCCAAAGAGCACCGAATTGAAATCCAAATGGAAAAATTCCGGTTAAAAACAGCCAAATCGTGACTACAGCAAAGTTGGAGAGATTTTCCAAAATGTCTATTTTGACCTAAATTTTGACATTTGGGTTTCAATTTACTACTTTGGTAGAACACTTTACTGAATAATCACCCAATTCTGACATCACATCAGTCTATAAATTAGCAAACTAAGAAAAAAAAACAAAAAAACTCTCAAGTACAAAATTGTTAAATAAACACATGCTTAATTCCTTTACTAGATTAATGACTTACTGTTTG
Source organism: Pelobates fuscus (assembly GCF_036172605.1). Lineage (NCBI taxonomy): Eukaryota > Metazoa > Chordata > Amphibia > Anura > Pelobatidae > Pelobates > Pelobates fuscus. The sequence goes on along the minus strand of NC_086318.1, from coordinate 40,992,049 downwards.
TGAACTCGAGACACTTTGCACTAAAATCCTCTTCTTTGTAGTTGAACCCAGCAGCAGCTCCAAGATGTTTAGCAATTTCAAGCTTTTCCTTAGAACCTGCAGTTACAATAGGGATTGCTCCTGCCAATCGGCACAACTGGATGGCCGCTGTGCCAACACCACTAGCTCCAGCATGTATCAAGACAATCTCCCCCTTCTGAATCTTACCTTTAAAATGATAAAAACAACATATACCAATTGCTTTTAATTAGATCTTGCAGGCACAGTTTGATGTCAAATAAAAACTTAAAGGGACACTATAGTTACCTGAACAACTTTAGCTTAATGAAGCAGTTTTGGTGTATAGAACATGCCCCTGCAGCCTCACTGCTCAATCCTCTGCCATTTAGGAGTTAAATCCCTTTGTTTATGAACCCTAGTCACACCTCCCTGCATGTGACTTGCACAGCCTTCCATAAACACTTCCTGTAAAGAGAGCCCTATTTAGGCTTTCTTTATTGCAAGTTCTGTTTAATTAAGATTTTCTTATCCCCTGCTATGTTTATAGCTTGCTAGACCCTGCAAGAGCCTCCTGCATGTGATTAAAGTTCAATTTAGAGATTGAGATACAATTATTTAAGGTAAATTACATCTGTTTGAAAGTGAAACCATTTTTTTTTCTCATGCAGGCTCTGTCAATCATAGCCAGGGGAGGTGTGGCTAGGGCTGGATAAACAGAAACAAAGTGATTTAACTCCTAAATGACAGTGAATTGAGAAGTGAAATTGCAGGGTAATGATCTATACACTAAAACTGCTTTATTTAGCTAAAGTAATTTAGGTGACTATAGTGTTCCTTTAAAAGGGGCAGTCTAACCACCATAACCACTACATATCACAGTACTAGTAATGCGGCCAATAGGCTACACGTGCGATACCATCATCCCATGATTCTGGGTGAGGTTCAAACCTTTAATCAAGTGATATAGACAAAAGTAGAGGTTCCTGGGTCTGTTGCATCGTAGCCCCTGCTTCCTGTGATGCTTTGACATTTGGAATATCAGGTTTGTCCATGTGTGAATTGCAAAAATAGACAGAATGTCTGCCTTAGCAATCACATGACTGGGTGGGGTTGCACTTGTATTTTTTACAAAAAATAAAAAAAAGTAATTAAAATGCATGCAAAAAAAAAATAAATAATAATATATATATATATATATATATATATATATATATATATATATATATGTATATGTGTGTTTCTTTTTACCACAAAATTATTTTTTGGCTTGGTTGTAGGCATCAGCTCATTTCTTTTAACAGGTTTTACCGTATATACTCGAGTATATACCATAATACAGACTGGGGGCTGTGTGCAGTTACTTACCTCTCCTGCAGCTCCTGTCAGCTCCCTCCTCCTCCGCGCCGGTCCGTTCAGCACCTCTGTCAGCTCCCAGTGTAAGTCTCGCGAGAGCCGCGGGGTCATAGTGCGGCTCTCGCGAGACTTATAGTGTGAGCTGACAGAGGAGCTGCACGGACCGGCGCGGAGGAGAAGGGAGCTGACAGGAGCTGCAGGAGAGGTAAGTGCTCTCTGCCAGCCCCCCTCCCCCACTGAACTACCAATGCCACTGGACCACCAGGGAAGGAGAGCCCCCCTCCCTGCCATGTATCAAGCAGGGAGGGGGGACGAAAAAATAATAATATTAAAATATTAAAAATAATAATAAAATAATATTTAAAAAAATAATAATAATAAAAAATTAATATAACAGAAAAAATATTACAATTATAATAATTAAAAAATAATAAAAATGCCCACCCCCCACCAAGGCTCTGCATCACACACTGCGCACACACACACACACACACACACACTGCAGTCAAACACACTGCATTCATACACACACCTGCACTCATTATATACACACACACTGTAAATAAATATTCAATTAATATAATTTTTTTAGGATCTAATTTTATTTAGAAATTTACCAGTAGCTGCTGCATTTCCCACCCTAGTCTTATACTCGAGTCAATAAGTTTTCCCAGTTTTATGGGGTAAAATTAGGGGCCTCGGCTTATATTCGGGTCGGCTTATACTCGAGTATATACGGTACTTGTCTGAATCCCTGCATGTTTGGACTCACCCAGTTGGCATACGTGCCACCCTTCTACCTCTCCCTCATGAAAGCAGTTTTGAATGTTGTTCATGTTACACCTTGGCTAAATAAATCTTTGCTCATTTTTGACTTTTCAATATTACCAGTAGTTAGAGGTAAATGGAGACTCCAGGACATAATAGAATATAGGTATACTGGTCTGAACAAGTATTTCCAGGAGTGATAAACTCAAGCATGGAAATACGAGCATGACGCATTCCCGAAATCCGCTCTAAAACAGAAATCATTCTCACCTACAAAATGTAGCAGCTGAAACGCAGTGAGCCAGGCTTCCGGGATGGCGGCCGCATCTGTTGCAGTCATACCCAAAGGAATAGGCATGAGATGGTCCGCAGATACAGTGGTGTACTGTGCGTTCCCTCCACCAGAAAGCAAAGCCATGACTCTGTCACCAATATTCCATCTCCCACAGCCATCAGGACCAAATCCCACCACAGTGCCGACTGCTTCCAGACCAAGAAGGTCACTGGCTCCCGGTGGTGGCGAATATTTTCCCCTTCTCTGCAACATAAGTACATACATTTTTTTTCCATTGAAACTGATGATAAGGCTGTGGCTGGAGTGCATCTATTTCACAAGATTTCAGGACATGATGGCAGCTCACTTCTTAATATGATGCCAGTAAAAATTATGAACATTGGGGGTTATTAACGTAACCAGGGATTGCACAGAACTGACACGATAACAGAGGTCTCTGATAAAGTGGCTCTGAGGCAATAAATGCGCTAACGTTTTGTGTGTAAGGTCTATACTGCTGTATCCCAGCCTGATGTTGCAAATTGTAATCATCATTTAGTAAACACTTTAGGAAGTGTTTCTTTAATATGTTCTTAACCAGTGCAACTAAAAGAAACGTATGACCTTTGTGATTGCCAACAAGGGTTTTGCCACCAAGTTCTAAGTCAAAGGGGTCAAACACTTATGTTACTCATTGACATGCAAATCAATTGATAACTTTTTTGACATGCGTTTTTCTGGATTTTTTTTTGTTATTCTGTCTCTCACTGTAAAATACACCTACCATTAGAATTATAGACTGATCATTTCTTTGTCAGTGGACAAACGTTTAAAATCAGCAAGGGATCAAATACTTTTCCCCTCACTGTATGTATGTTGTCAGTGTGTGTTTGTATGGATAGGTCAATGTGTGTTTCTATCGTTAAATCTGTGTGGATATGGGTCAGTCTGTGTGGGTGCGTATGGATCAGTCTGTCTGTGTGGGTTAGTCTGTATACCCCACACACAGTACAACAAATGTACACATATACACACACACTACAACAAATATATACATAAACATACACACACTACAGCTGCTTGATACACACATAATGCAACCTAAAAACGCATACACTGACACACTGCAGCCCCTAGATACACACTCACCCACTCTAAAGGCCCTATAAACACACACTACAGCACCCTGTCAACATATGCACAATCTCTATGGCCCCTATACACACGTACGCAAACACACTACAGTCCCTATACACACGTACGCAAACACACTACAGCCCCTATACACACGTACGCAAACACACTACAGCCCCTATACACACGTACACGCACACACACTATAACCCATATACACATGTACGCGCACACACACACTATAGCCCCTATACACATGTACGCGCGCACACACACTATAGCCCCTATACACATGTACGCGCGCACACACACTATAGCCCCTATACACATGTACGCGCGCACACACACTATAGCCCCTATACACATGTACGCGCACACACTACAGCCCTAGCTCCACATAGTACACTAAAACAGACCCCTTTACACACATAGCTCATTCTAGACACACATGGTAACTCACTTATGGGAAAATCAGAGACAAGACACCAGCAAACACATTACAAGCATTTCATTAAATGCAAAACAAACACAGGACGTTTCTCCCATCTTGGGAGTGGTGGAAATCTTGGATGATTTCCTACACTTTTCTTCTCAGGACTTGACACCTGCTGCACCTACCCCCATGGCTAGGGTCATAATTTAGCCCAGCTGTGTTACATGAGTAAATAGGATTAGATACTGAACCTGAAGTAAGTCTGCACGGTTTAGTGCGCTGGCCTCCACTTTTACCAGCACTTCGCCTTTCTTTGGATTCGGTTTTGCCACTTCTTTGATGAACAGATTTTCTGGCCCTCCAGGCACGTCGAAGTACGCTGCCAGCATTTTCCCTGCAGAAGTATAGAATGTTTTATATTTGTACATTTGTAAATGCATGCTTTTTTGGGTTTGTTAAGTGAGGAAATGCACAGACTTAGAAATGCCTATCTGGAAAACAACATTTCAAAGTGTATTAAACTTCAGAGGAAGTTCTGGCCAGGAAGGGCGAAGGAGGATTACATGTGTTTTTTTCTTTTCTTCTTATCTTCAGTTATCAGCCCAAATACAGAAGAGTTGCACATTAATACATTTATTTCTGGCCTGCCAATTCTGCCGCTGCTCAAATCTCTCTACTGAAGTACTGTGCCAATAGATAGAATAATGGTGGTGTAAAATTAAATCCCAAAACACCTGTATGACTGTGGCCAGGTGAGATGGGGTGTGGGCCCCCAAAACTACTGTAATATCACATCAAAGAATATGATATTAGAAACAATCTATATTTGTATTTGTGCCAGCCTTTTGAACATGCCACACCTGATCCAATGAATACATCTTTTAGCATTAAGTCAGGGTAACAGGCCAGCAGACACAGCCTTGTGTGCCAAAGGGCAGTGATACTTAGGGCTGGATGAGCATGATGGGCACTGCAGTTCAACATCTGGAGTGTAAAAATCAGCTATTACATCAGGCACAGAGACTAAATCACATCATCAACAGCAGGGTCACTCAGTGCCACCAAACCTACGGAATACAGTGGATACCTAGTGACATTAAGTAGCAACTCACTAGTTGAAAAGTTAGTTTACACACTTACCTTCCATGCTGAACCCTGTCACTGGGATAGGGAGGAGTTCACAGGGTTCCATTAAACAGCAGACTGTACCATTCTGTAACCATTACATATCAAGTCCCTTCCTACCCTGCTGTCTATAGCCCAGCCTGCAAATGCCATTCAATAAGTACAATACCAATGTAATGTTGCTGCACTGTATCTCACTTCTTAATCCATTCAAATGAGGCAGTGAGTGTGCTGCACCCCCCTGCCAGTGTAAAATGGTTTGCTCCGGTTTTGTATCAGCTGGGTTCTGTAGACATGCCCACGTCTTGAATGAAATGCTAATAAATACATTGAAGGGTTAATAGGAACTAGAGAAAAGCTGTGGATTTGAACCATGCCTCCCCAGTGTCCCTATTAGGAGGGACAGTCACTATTTTGGTCCCACAACCCTCTGTCCTTCTTTAACCCCTTCAGGACGGAGCCACATGTACACGTTGTGATCAAAACAAAACGTAAACAAAACCTGGCATTTGCGCTATATGTCTGTCCAACCGTAATTCACCTCTTTCATATTAAATGCACCCCCCTTATTATATATCATTTTATTCAGGGGAAACAGGGCTTTCATTTAATATCAAATATTTAGCTATGAAACATAATTTAATATGAAAAAAATTGGAGAAAATAAGAATTTAAAAATAAATGTTTAGTTCTACATGACATTTTAACTGTGAATGTCATAATACTGTTTGCTTTTACTGAAATAAATAACATATATTTGCATTCAGCGATGTCTCACGTGTAAAGCAGTACCCCCTATGTACAGGTTTTATGGTGTTTTGTGAAGTTACAGGGTCAAATATAGCATGTTACATATTTAATTTTTTTCCCATTGAAATTCGCCAGATTGGTTACGTTGCCTTTGAGACTATATGGTAGCACAGGAATCAGAATTATCCCCATGATGGCATACCTTTTGCAAAAGTAGACAACCCAAGGTATTGCAAATGGGGTATGTTCAGTCTTTTTTAGTAGCCACTTGGTCACAAACACTGGCCAAAGTTAGTGTTCATATTTGTTTGTGTTTGAAAAATGCAAAAAAACGAATTCGAACGCCAATTTTGGCCATTGTTTGTGGCTAAGTGGCTTCTAAAAAAGATCACAACAATTATATCGTTAGTGTAAGTACCATTTGTGTGTGAAAAATGCAAAAAAGGTCACTTTCACTGAAGATATTATCGTTGTAATAAATTTTACACTAATATTTGTGTTCAGCTAAGTCTTCCGAGTAAAACAGTACCCCCCGTGTACAGGTTTTATGGTGTCTTGGAAAGTTACTGGGTTAAATATAGTGCTAGCAAATTAAATTCCCTGAACTTTCGGCCTGTGTTGTCAGGAAGGTCCTGCAAATTGTAATTAATAAAATGACCTAATTATGTAAAAATATTACATAAATATATACGTAGAATTATTATAAAATTATTATAAAAAATAATGTTTTTTAATTATTTTTATTTATATATAGATATATATAGTCATAAGTAGTAAAGGGCTTGCACTCACGGTCTTTTATTGTAATAAAATTCCTTTATTTGGTATCCATATAAAAACAGATCTTCTTTTATTGCAAATTCATATAAAAATATAGATCAAAGTTTCAGCCCTCGTCCGTGGCTTTCTTCAGGATCAATACATGGGCTAGGCCTAAAAACGTTTATCTATATTTTTTATATGAATTTGGAATAAAGGAAGATCTGTTTTTACATGGATACCAAATAAAGGAATTTTATTACAAGAAAAGACAGTGAGTGCAAGCCCTTTACTACTTATGTTTTTAATTTTGGCAGTGGCTATAAGATGCAGCCGGCATTGAAAATGTAATAGTTAGAGTGCAAAAACTTGTGGAAATATAGGTATATATAGTGATATATACGCATATACTTATGTATATAGGTATATATATTGTTTCATTCTATGTGTATTTTGATATCAATATATATATATATTAATATCAAAATACAGTTAGAATGAAATTACACATATATATATTTATATTTTTTAATTATTTATTTATTATTATTTTATTTTTATTTTTTTAACGTGTTTACATATTTATTTATACTATATATAAATATATATAATTATAATTATATATATATATATTTAATCAATATCATTCTACGTGTTTAATTAAAACTTAAGCAGTGCATGTGTATGTATGTGTAAGTGTAAATATATACTTAGATCATATATATAATATATACTTATATGATCTAAGTATATATTATTTTATTTTAAACTGTTTTTAAACTTTTAACTTTTTACAGGTAGGAGGGGGACTACCTGTCATTACATGCACTCCCCCTGCTGGCACTGTTGTGGACGGCTATTCCGTCCATGCGATCGTGAGGTCCTCGCAAGGACCTCGCGATTACATGGCCCAGGAGGGTCGGAACGGCAGCAGGGGGACTACCTGGTATGCCAGGTAAGTCTCCCCACTGCAATCGCTGGCGTGGGATCGCCGGCGAGCGAGTAAGTACATAGGACGGCCAGGTCCCCAAGGACGGCATAGCACGTCCGCTGTCCTTAAGGGATTAATCCTAATACCTCTCTTTTCTGGGGGCTCCCTCTTGTTGGTATGTCTGATGTGTATAACAGAGCTTCACAGTAATAATACTCCCAGTAATGTGTCTTAAAACTGCAATAAATGTGTTTAGAAATCAGTCTGTGTAGATATGATACATTGTTCTTGTTCTAAATTACATTTTAGTTATTATTTATTTATTTATAATATATGTTACCAGGAAAGATACATTGAGATTTCTCTTGTTTTCAAGTATGTCCTGGGTCCATATAAGTTACATATATTGTTATTATAAAGTCACCTAAAATTTCTCAGAACCGCCCCTGACCACACCCCAGCCACACGCCTAAAATTAAAGTATCCCTCTGTGTCCATTTGAAATGTTGGGTGGAATTGACTAAATATGTAGAAAAGAAAAAAAGGTGGAAGCTACAGGAAAGACATTTAAAAGATGGGGTTAACCCACAATGGACTACCAGGGTAGTAACAGGAAAGAAGAGACAAGCTATGAGTGCCCTTAGTGGATCAAAATATCATTAAAATTTAACTTTTAATAGTACGAAAAATATAAAACCATTGGAGGAAAAAATAAAAAATGGTGAAAATAACTTTTAGTGAATTTACAGTAAGTGTAACTGTATGTACAGCAAAACGAAAGAAAAGAACCAAAACATAACTGCTAATCAAAATCTGTAAGCTAGATGGTGAATACACGTATACCTATATTATAATGGTATATTTGTGCACATAGTATCGCGGCAAGTCTGCCCCAAATTGCAATGTGGGTGACATTCGATACTTCAAGTAGTGTGCAATTCGGAGAACACTGAATTGGGGTCTAATGGGCAGCTGCTGACGAGTTTCTGAGCATGAATCAGCCCTGTGACCTATGTAAAGAGAGATCTTCAATCACTGATAAAATGTCCAGCGTATTTGACAGGCCTGTTAAACGATCGCAGTCAAGATAAGGATTAATCTTTCTAGTGATAGATCATAATTAAATGAAGTGCTGTACAAATATACACAGAAGATATGGTAGCTGTATGCAACTGATAGTCCAATAGCAATCAGTGTAACGTGTGAGCAACCAAATAGACAAAAACAATCAAACACTGAAAGTGCTGGTAATCAACCCTGTGACCTATGTAGAGAAAGACCTATACTCGCTGTTAAGATATCCAGCATACTTATTGACAGGTCTACAATGGTCACAGTGCAGATATGGTTCCTTCTTTAAAGTGATAAATTATACATAAATGAGGTGCTGTACAAATATACACTAAAGATATAGCTAAAAACACAGACGACCTGTTCATAAGTTTTCAGGATACCTCTGGTATAAGTAACTTGCAACAAAAAAAGACTACTGTAGTGCACCATATGCACTTTTTCTTGTAATACCGTATAGGACAAGAAATACCAGAAAACTATCCAAAGAAGGGAGAGGGTCGCCTCTAGGGACCCTAGAAGCACATGAATTGAGCTAAACTTTTTAGCTCTAAAAATTGTGTGTGGTGAATTGACTTTACCTTTTATTTGTTAAACGTTATACAGTTTGCACTATGATATGGTTTTGTTTATGTTTTAAAGGAACAACACATTAATCATTAGGATCTCAAAGTAGGATAACTATTGAAGGTATATATATCTATTTATTACTATACTGCACCGGATAGTTCTCATATACAAAATTTGCACTGAAACTTGATATAGCGCTTCCCCATCACACTAATATAAGATAAGATGATGGTGATATAGCAGCTGGTTTAAAATTGATTCCACAATATTGAAGAACTACTAAAATATTAGCGCTGGTCCTTTAAAAATGTTTTTAATAATTTTTGCGTAATTTGACCCAAACCATTACATGGCCTTTTGCTTCAATATTTTTTCAATTTGCTTACCTATGTCTATTTTGTTCAAAATTGGAAGGCAGCCATTGATCATCTGAACTTAACGAAGAATCGTCATCCTTGGCAGTGAGCAACAGTACAAGGTTAGTCCTGGCATTCTAAAAAGTAAAGGGTACATAAGGGATAGTTCAGGAAGTCCAAGGACACTAAGCAGTTCTGTGACTGATTAATAAAGGGAGATTTCAATAGGCATGTGAGATTAAACACTATGTCTACTAGGCAACTACAAATAAAGATCTATAAATATAAACAATACAATGCAGTCATTCTAAAAGTACTGTAATTTTTATTATGTATGTATTTATTATTAACAAAAGCTCAAGTTAGACAGCAGTTGATTGAAGTTGGGATATGCAAGCAAAGATCAGGAGGCCAAAGATTAATTGAAAGGGAAATGGGACGACAAGTAACGGACAGCAGTTATACATTCTCAAAGTACTATATTCTTAAATTACTATCATTTTTATTTTGTGTTTATGTCTTTGTAATGATTTATTCTGTATTTATTATTGACAAAAGCTCATGGTAAGCAGCAGTTGATAACGGACAGCAGTTATGTACATACTATGCATGGTAAGGCTAAATAACACATTTTGGGTTTGATAGGAGAGGACTGGAGAGTGGTCTTGTTAGCTTGACAAAGGCCTTTTTGCAGGCCGAAACGTTGCTCTTTGTTCCAGTAAATCTGCTTTATCCTGAGTGCCTGGACCTGACTTTCTTCATATCTGCTAAATTTGGATTTGCCAACCCTGGTCCTGGACCGAGAGTGTGGGATCTTTTTGTGTATACTACTTGGAGAGTGGTCTTCAACAAGCCGAGGTCATGTTCTGAGCAACACTTGCTAGGTTATTTACTAATGTGTAAATGCAAAGAGAGTTCAAACTGAATTTCAAATATAAAGCCAGTGTCGGGGAGTAGCACTGTGACAGATAGTAGGGGAACAACCTGTCACTGGGTCCTTAAGATATAGGTCTACTCCAAGAGCTGAATGACAGTATGGGGAGGCATTTTTTATTTTACATATAAATATCTAAATACTTTCTTGGCTGACATAATCAGAATTGATTAACTCAGCCAATCACAATGCTTTCCCATAGCAAAGCATTGTGATTGGCTGAGATTGATAATTCTGTTGATCGCAGCCAAGGAGGCGGGCCGGGGACGGAGGGAGCCACACACCACCCTGGCCAATCAGCATCTTCTCATAGAGATGCATTGAATCAAGTTCAGCATCTCCATGCAGAGCTATGCAGCATTGACCCAGGAAGTACCTCTAGCGGCCACTAGAAGTGTTACTAAGCAGCAATGTAAACACTGCCTTTTTTCCTGAAAAGACAGTGTTTACAGCAAAAAGTCTGCAGGAACTGACTATACTCACCAGAACAATTACATTACACTGTAGTTATTCTAGTGACTACAGTGTCCCTTTAGTTTCTAAAAAAAAAAAAAACCTGACAGGTGTTCTTTAAAGAACTAACCATACCACACTCACATTCCTTTAGCATTTCGGTTTTCACAGGGAAACTGTAGATGGGAAACTTCTGTTTCATTGAGAAGAAAATATTGACCCCTCGTTGCAGCTACCTCAAGAATTTCAAAGGGAATTAATATGCCATGAGAACCAAGGTGTTGTCACCATGGAAATCAGACAACATTGTAACTCAATAAATTGATCTCCTTAAACCAGTTATTGATTTATATTATTTTATCCTTTGTTTTGTGTAACTCCAACGGAACAGTGTGGCAGGTAATGAGAAAACCATAGGAAACAAAAGAAGGGGACTTCTAGTCTAAAAACCCTGTGCTGGTTTATGATTACCAAGAGTCTATAAGCGATCCTTTATTATATTTTCCTTTATTATACTGTATTTATAAGTAAACCATGCATTGAAAGGTCTGTCACCTAAATAAATCACTGACGTTAAGCAAATCTTACCTGCATGTAAGGTTACGTACACGAGCAGCAGTTTTTATTATTATATTTTTGATAATCTATTTCCAACTGCCATATATTTCACAATTGTTATGGTGTTAGTTAATACCACGGCCAATTTACCCTTCTTTAGAATTTACAGCAATGTACACAACACTGAAAATCACCTATAATTTATTTTTGTGTGTGTGATGCTCTGTTTTCTTTCAAATTAATATTAGAGTCAGCAAGTGACGTCACAATCCAGTTCAATCCAGTTCACAGCGCTCATAGAAAAGGCACAAAAACATTGTTTAATTTTTCGTCTTCCGTTCTCTCTGTAATGACTACAAAGGGCAAAGAATTTAACAATGGTTGACAGGGAGCCAAGACAGAGTCCACTAAAGAAGTGCTCTAGGGGACTCGAGTGTCCCTTTAATTACCTCAGTGGTGGTGGGATTGGCCCTAAACTATATTTAAAGGGACACTATAGTCACCAGAACAACAACCGCTTAATGTATTTGCTCTGGTGTCTATAGTATGTACTGGCTGGCTTTTTAATGTAAACACTGCTTTTTCAGAGAAAAATCGGTATTTACTTAACTGCCTAGTAACATCTTCAGGTGCAGTCACTCAGACGGCCACTAGAGGTGCTTCCTGTGTGCAGCACTGGCGTTCAGCAATAGCCATCCAATGCCCAGCCTTTCTATAGGAAAACATTAGTTTGGCTGAGAAAGTAAAATTTGATCATCTCAAACATGGAGCAATGCGCCCCCAGCCATGGCGTGACAGTTACCACACAGGAAAAAAGGTGAGTAAAATAACCTTTTTAAAGTAAAGAGTGGGGGCCAGCGACCTAAATAGTAGTTTTACCACTATAGTGCCAGGAATACTTGTTTGTATAACTATAGTGTTCCTTTAAGGTTCCACATTACCTAGAGGAAGGTCTGTTATACTTTTCATCTGGGAGAGGACACAGATAAATGACAGTGGGAACAGTTATATATATTTAAATATAATAAATGCACCATCTAAAATAATCTTTTTATATTGTGTGAATTTATGACTAAAATGTAACAGTAGCCTAATTTAACAACAAATATCAATTTATATAATATTGTACATACACTTGTTTATGTGTTGTTGGTTTTTTTTTGTCCATATTCCCCGAGGGTCATAATTTCTTAGAATTGTGTGACATATTGAACCTACTAGAGTAAAGGACACATTTTCACTTTTCATTTTAAAAATATTTATTACATTAAATCAAACTAAACGGGTTACCCCATGCTCCATGACCATGTCTGCTTTTAGAAGTGGTCATGGTAGAATAAATCTGTTTGTGCAGTCTCTCTAATTGGAACATTTAAAATTGATTCATAAACATTCACTTACTAACTAAAACTATTACAATACGCAGTATCAAAGGGAAACTATAGTTCAAGAAAAACAAAGTTCCAACCCCTCCCCTCTCCTCCCCCCCACTGCTCCCTTCGTGTTGCTTGAAGGATTAAAAACACTACTGTCAAAGTTGTTTTCCTGGCACTATAGCTCCCCATAGTAGTCCCCTCCGTTGTGACTCACCTTTGGTGCAGAAGGCTTAAAAACACATTCTGTTACTTACCTTATTCCAGTGACGATGTCAATATGCGCTTGTTCAGGCTCTGCCTCTGCTACTCCCTGCCATCGGCGGCGGATACCTGATGCGGTTGCGTGCCAATGTCTGTGCTCGCATTAGGTCTATACCCAAATTGTATAGTGCTCTCCGATGGGGTTTTTGGTAACGCTGGATGTCCTTATGCTTACCTTGAGGACGTCCAGTGTCAGTTAGGCAAAGAAAAGTCGCCTAATGACCCAGAAGCGCCTCTACAAGCTGACTGGTAGACAGCCACTAAAGGTGGCGTTAACCCCGACGGGTAATTATTGCAGTTTCTCAATAACTGTAATAATTACAATTGCAGGGTTAAGGGGACAGGGGAACTGCACCATGACCACTTCAATTAACTGAAGTGGTTTTGATGCCTACAGGGTCCCTTTTCTACACCAATTCCACAGCCAATGGAATGTTCAACTAGCTCCATTTTTAGAATGAAGTCCTGGAATTGTTCTTTATAAAGAATCCCCAATAACTTTATAATTTCTGGTAAGTTTCTATTGTGTGCTCATTCTTTACAAAATCAGTTGAACTGTGTCCAAGTTCCTTACCGGTTAATAATGACCACAGACCTCCCACATCTTGGAGAAGAGGTGACAGGGATTAGCTGCTTGTAAACAAAACACAATCAATTCTATTGAGTTCTCAAATAACAGAGACATGCAAAGTGAAGGGGAACCAGTGCTGTGGGATTCAGCAAGAGGCACTTGTCCTATGCATAGTGCTACATATTTAATATTAATAGCTCGTATTCCTGGGTGCAAAAGCAATCTATAGGAAATATCGCCTTGTACGTGAGTATACATTACCCTCTTTTAAAATACTTTATACTGTTTCTGGAAATTCCAAGACATTGTAATTGTAACAGGCTATTTAAAATAAGCACCACTTGCTTGGCTGACTAATTAGACAACACGGCATGACAATATCCAAATTAGAGAATGGTTTTCTAATTTGGCTCTTTTTTTTTAGTAGAATTTACAGTTTCCATGTATTTTCCCCATTATTCTTAATATGAATTATAGATTAATAATAATAATCACTTTTCTCTGGTTAGGTATTTAAAAAAAAAAAAAAAAAATCTTTATTTTAATTTTACGTAACATACAAACAAATTGAACAATTTCAAACAAATGTCGGTGGACACAGCTAATAAGGCATTCAGGGGAAATATAACACATCACTAGTAAGAATTGAAAGGCTAGTCCGTCAGTAATTCTAGGTACGTCATTGGATAGACACCGTACAAGCTAGCGAGATGGTAACACTTGTGATATGGTAAAGAGAATGAATATTGCTCAGAATAATGACCGATAACGGGGAGCTAGAAATGGGAGACCCCAACAAATGGAGTGATTATAGAAAAAAAATTAAAAAGGAGAGTAAATGTGACTTATACCCTGAGGCGTCAAGATCATGTTTGTTACAGGGTTTTTATGCATTCCATTGGGGGATTTGGGTAATAGTGGGATTCAGGAGGAATGGGGTAAGGTTAACAAAGGGGACATAAGGGGACATAATTAATTTAAACAAATATTATAACCTTTTAAATAGATTACAGGATGATTGACTCCAAGTTGGGTTACACTATATCTGGGTTTTTCAAATTATAGGCTAAAACATTTGAATTGGAAATGGATTTACATGGAAATGCAATGGATCTCTCTGATATTTATTTATTTACAAAATATTTTACCAGGAAAGATACATTGAGATTTCTCTAGTTTTCAAGTATGTCCTGGGTCCACAAAACATTGCATTGATACAATAGGGTACAATAAAATACAAAAACAATATTAATACACAATATATACAAAACATAACATAGGTAGGAAATATATAATCAACCATGACACGTGCATTCTGTTTTGAGGTATGTAGAGAGGGATCTCTTAAAGGACTTTAGGCTTGGGGAAGATGTTAAAGTGTGCGGGAGGTCATTCCATAATTGCGGTGCTCTGTAGGAAATTAGGATCTGGCTGCTTTCTTTTTGTATTGAGGTAGCCTAAATAAAGTGCTGGTACTGGTAAATGGCAGTGGACCAGCTGATGGAGCTCTTGGTTGTTTACAGGGCTGGGTAAGACAAGTATAAAATGACTGATAACTGATAAGTTATGGAAATAAAGTGGCAGCACTGGAAAGCAGACTTGAGAGAGTCTGGCAATGTGAGAGAATTTGTAGAACCTGGTGAGGTGAGAATTAGGGGAGAGCTGGGTATAAGCAGATAGAGTATGATGACACCTGGGAGCAGCTGGGCTCCTGTATCTACACTGGGGAGAAATAGGAAATGTAACGCAACACTGGAGAGAATAAGGAATGTAAAGCAACACTGGGGAGAGAATAAGGAATGTAAAGCAACACTGGGAGAAATAGGGAATGTAAAGCAACACTGGGAGAAATAGGGAATGTATAGCAACACTGGGGAGAATAAGGAATGTAAAGCAACACTGGGGAGAGAATAAGGAATGTAAAGCAACACTGGGAGAAATAGGGAATGTATAGCAACACTGGGGAGAATAAGGAATGTATGGCAACACTGGGGAGAGAATAAGGAATGTATAGAAACACTGGGGAGAATAAGGAATGTATAGAAACACTGGGGAGAATAAGGAATGTATAGAAACACTGGGGAGAATAAGGAATGTATAGAAACACTGGGGAGAATAAGGAATGTATAGAAACACTGGGGAGAATAAGGAATGTATAGCAACACTAGGGAGAAATAGGGAATGTATAGCAACACTGGGGAGAATAAGGAATGTATAGCAACACTGGGGACATAATGGGAATGCATAGCAACACTGGGGGGAGATAGAGAATGTATAGCAACACTGGGGAGAAATAAGGAATGTATGGCAACACTGGAGAGAAATAGGGAATGTATAGCAACACTGAGGAGAATAAGGAATGTATAGCAACACTGGGGAGAGAATAAGGAATGTAAAGCAACACTGGGAGAAATAGGGAATGTATAGCAACACTGGGGAGAATAAGGAATGTAAAGCAACACTGGGGAGAGAATAAGGAATGTATAGAAACACTGGGGAGAATAAGGAATGTATAGAAACACTGGGGAGAATAAGGAATGTATAGAAACACTGGGGAGAATAAGGAATGTATAGAAACACTGGGGAGAATAAGGAATGTATAGAAACACTGGGGAGAATAAGGAATGTATAGCAACACTAGGGAGAAATAGGGAATGTATAGCAACACTGGGGAGAATAAGGAATGTATAACAACACTGGGGACATAATGGGAATGCATAGCAACACTGGGGGGAGATAGAGAATGTATAGCAACACTTGGGAGAAATAAGGAATGTATGGCAACACTGGAGAGAAATAGGGAATGTATAGCAACACTGAGGAGAATAAGGAATGTATAGCAACACTGGGGAGAGAATAAGGAATGTAAAGCAACACTGGGGGGAGATAGAGAATGTATAGCAACACTGAGGAGAATAAGGAATGTATAGCAACACTGAGGAGAATAAGGAATGTATAGCAACACTGGGGAGAGATAGAGAATGTATAGCAAGACTGGGCAGAAATAAGGAATGTATGGCAACACTGGAGATAAATAGGGAATGTATAGCAACACTGGGGAGAGATAGGGAATGTATAGCAACACCGGGGGAGAGATAGGGAATGTATAGCAACACTGGGGAGATATAGGGAATGTGTTTCTTCACTTGGGGTAACCTATTGATGTATATTGACACTGTACCTGCATGTACCTGCATGTTTCGGTGGTCTACAGTTCTCCCATACTCCTAGACTCGACTGTAAAGGAGGTGGTGTAGGCATCCTTCTCTCCCCTCAATGTACCTTTCAACCCATCCTCCCTGTCCCTGCCCTATCCTTTACTTCCTTTGAAGTTCACACTGTACACCTTTTTAAGCCCACTCCTTTAAGAATTGCCCCCCCCCCCCGGTCACTCTAAACCATTTATTGAACACTTTTCCTCCTGGTTACCCCACTTTCTTTCTTCTAGCACTCCCTCTCTCATACTTGGGGACTGCAATATCCCTATCAACAAGCTCAACTGCCCTGATGCCTCTCGTCTGCTCTCTGTAACCTCCTCCTTTGGACTCACACAGATTTCTTCCTCAGCAATTCACACTGCAGGAAACACTCTTGACCTCATCTTCACCAATCTCTGTACCACCTCTGAGCTCACCACTGTTCCATTTCCTTTGTCTGACCACCATCTGCTAACATTTAACATCTGCATACCCCATACCAAAATTTCACCACCATCAACTCTCCAACCTCGCAGAAACCTCAACTCCCTCGATCTCCAGCACTTCTCCACCAAACTCCAAACACTCCTTTTACCCATCTCAAATCTCAACTGCGCTAAATCTGCAACCTCACTCTACAACTCCACTCTCTCCTCTCAACTTGACATCATGGCACCTCCTACAGTTAAACGCAGCAAGCACCCCCAACTACAACCCTGGCACACCAAGCTGACCCGTTGCCTCCAAAAATGTTCCAGAACTGCTGAACGCTGCTGGAGAAAGTCTCACTTTTCATCTGACTTTGTCCACTATAAATTTATGCTGCGCTCCTACAGCATGGCTCTTTCCTCTGCAAAAGTAAACTACTTCAAAACCCTCATAAGCACACTGTCCCATCAACCCAAACACCTGTTTCACACTTTTGATGCTCTTCTTCGCCCTGTGACTCCACCTCCTTCCACCACCTTGTCCGCCACAAACTTTGCATCTCATTTCACTGAGAAGATCTCTACAATCAGGAAAGAGATCTCTAATCTCTCTTCTACCCCTATCATTACATCACCCAACCCCACTCCCCCTGCCATCCTATGCTCATTTGCACCTGCTACAACACAAGAGGTTTCTGCTCTGCTCCTGTCCTCCCGCCCCACCACCTGCTCCCTCAATCCTATTCCCTCGCATCTCATCCGCACTTTGTCTCCCTCTCTTGCTCTTCCTCTCGCTAGCATTTTCAATCTCTCCCTTTCCTCTGGCACATTTCCCTCACCCTTCAAACATGCAACCGTAACCCCGATTCTGAAAAAGTCCAACCTTGATCCCAACTCCCCATCCAACTACCGCCCTATCTCGCTACTGCCATTTGCATCCAAGATCCTCAAGAGAGTTGTGTACGCCAGATTGACAGACTTTCTCAAATCCAACTCTCTGCTTGACCCCCTTCAGCCTGGATTCCGCGCTGGTCACTCTGTCGAAACTGCTGTGACCAAAGTATCCAACGATTTAATTGCTGCTAAATCTCACGCCCAATACTCTATCCTAATCGTCCTTGATCTTTCTGCCGCCTCTGACACTGTTGATCATCAACAGCTTCTGCACATTCTTCGTAACTTTGGTCTACGAGATACTGCTCTCTCCTGGTGCTCCTCCTACCTCTCCCAGCGCTTTTTCAGTGTTTCTTTCTCTGGTTCTGCCTATTCTCCCCAACCCCTCTCTGTCGGCGTCCCCCAAGGTTCTGTCCTCGGCCCCCTATTGTTCTTTATCTATACTGCCTCCCTTGGTAAACTCATCAGCTCCTTTGGCTTCCAATATCATTTATATGCAGATGACACGCAAATCTACCTGTCCTCCCCTGATCTCTCTCCGCCCACCTTGACTCGTGTTTCTGACTGCCTCTCTGCTATTTCCAACTTGATGGCTGCTCACTTCCTTAAACTCAACCTGTCCAAAACAGAACTTCTAGTTTTTCCTCCCTCAAGTGCTGCTACTCCTGTGTCTGTCTCCATCCAAGTCAACGGCGCTACTATCACCTCAACCTCACAGGCTCGCTGACTAGGGGTTCTTTTTGATTCTGACCTCTCTTTTACTCCCCATGTCCAATCGATAGTCAAATCCTGTCGCTTCCAACTCAAGAACATATCTAACGCCGGACGCGGCTAAGATACTGGTTCATGCTGTTGTTCCCTCTCGCCTTGACTACTGCAATCCCCTTCTCACCGGTCTTACATGTTCCCAGCTTGCACCGCTGCAATCTTTTAATGAATGCGACTGCAAGGCTTATTTTCCTGTCTGGTCGCACCTCCCATGCCTCCACGCTCTGTCAGTCCCTGCATTGGCTTCCAGTTAGATATAGGGCCCAATTCAAAATTCTGGCGCTTGCTTATAAATCCCTACATAATGCTGCTCCAACATACCTATCCTCCCTTATACACAAGTATGTCCCGTCGAGACCCCTGCGCTCAGCCCAAGACCTACGCCTATCCTCTGCCCGGATCCCCACCTCTGACGCTCGCCTTGAAGACTTCTCCAGGGCTGCACCTATTCTGTAGAACTCCCTTCCCTCCTCAAACAGACTTTCACCCAGCCTCCACTCCTTCAAAAAATCTTTGAAAACTCACTTATTCATTAAAGCGTATCAATTAAACTGTCAGCAGGCTTCTCATCCCCCACCTCATGATTCCTTTCCTGCAATTGTCAAAAATTACCTACCAAGCACTCAATAAACCCTTCTCTAAAAAAACTATTTAATTCCCTTACTTTAACCCTTTGTGTCCCTATACCCCACTCCCTCTAGCATGTAAGCTCATTGAGCCTCAACCCCCTCTGTTCCTGTACGTCCAGTGGTCTGATCTCAATTATGTGTCTGTTAGTCCACCCATTGTACAGCGCTACGGAATGTGTTGGCGCTATATAAATAATAAAATAATAATAATAATGTAGTGATCCTTGGTATGTTTGACTGCGTGTAGTGAACCTGGGAGTGTGTACCTGCATGTAGTGAACCTGGGTATCTACCAGGGGTGAATATGGAATTTGTGTCTGTCTGTGTTTGAAGCTGGGGACATGTAGCTATCCAGAGAGAACATAATAAGAATCTGTGGTCAGCTGGTAAATAAATCAAGGCCATAAAACTAAAATGAAAATTTCTGGGGTAAATGTAGGGACCAGACTTTAAAGATTTTGATCCATCTCCTCTCCTTCTATTGTGTCCAAATAACCTTGCTTTATACTACAGACTTGCATTATGAAATCATGGGTGTACAGGGAGGACCTCTAGTGTCTATATAGGGGCATTACATCACTCTGTGTATATCCCTTTACTTGTACAATAGATTTCTCAAGTTTTGATTACAGACACTTTGGCAATAGATAGCAGAAGTATTAAACCTATCGGTGGTTCGCTGACATCCCTTCTAGGGAAAACTGAAACGCAGAAAAAACATCTATTTGACTTTAAATCTCAGACTGATATTGTATTTAGAGATTACAAACTTGTGATTTGTTTCTTGATCAATTTGTTTATTTACTATTTTGGAAATTATTGGCCTCTATTTTATTCTTTTGGCAGCCACCTGCTTCAAAGATGAGGATGTGTAGTTCATAGAGCAGATGAGGATTTGTAGTTGCATGGTAATGGATAGCTGCTTGGAGCTCTAGACATTTCCTTCGGTAGTTTCGGCTTAGATTAATTTCTACAATGTATCTCACAGGAAAAGAACATTTGCATATTTTTTTTTTGTTTCTTTTCATTCTAACATTTTCCTTATTTTAACCAGGCTAGTGAACGTGTAAAGAAATGGATTTCCCAAACAAGCCAAGGCCTAAATCTGCTCCAGTAATAACGAATGCTTACGTCCAAAACAGAAGAGAGGAGGAATGTCTGTACGTGAAGCTGAATGGCATGCATTGCCAGCACCATGCCGACATGATGCGTTGGAGGCAAGCTGTAGACAACGTGGTACGAAAACGTCAAAATCTGCTACTCCAAAGGGCTATTACCCCTCAATCAACACTGGAGCGTGTCATGGATGAAATACAAACTTTCAAGAAATACAGGAGCACCCCTAAGAGTGCAAAGGTCAATCTACCTCTAAGTACGGAGGTGAGTGGTGATCTGGGTTCATATTCAAAATGGGTTTCCTCTTCGTCTTCTCAGAATCTTCACAGTGTGCCAAGTTATGACGACGAAGCTAGATGTGGAGGACCCAATGCATCATGCTCTACTAGAAGTAGAACATTTCCTGCTATGCGTGGTCCACAAATAAAACCTCATGAAATCATGTCAAAAATTCCAGAAACCTCTGAAAGGAAGGTTGAGAAGAAACAAAGGCCTCTGTCAACACTGCAAAGGAAGCCCGACAGTATCGAATCCCTGACATACAAGGAGCTGGGTGGGATTGCTCGACTAGAGAATATTTCCATGAGGGAAACAGAGAGGCAGAAGCAAATAAAACTCTTGGAAAGGGAGCAAATAAGCAAAACACACGACACTGCTTTACAGCAGAAGGTTGACACTTTCCTTAAAAAATTTGAGTAGCTCAGTTGTTGTTGGACATTTATGGAAATCTCTCCCTGTTTTCATTCAATGCTCTAACATAGTCTGATCTCAGTATATGATTCATTGACCCAAAATAAAATCTTCACATTTGGTTACTGAACCATTAAGGACTTTATACAAAATCTGATATTAAAGATACTTTTTTTGGGGGGAAAATGAGAATAACAGTCAGCTGTGAACAAAACAACACTTTTCACACTGATTTAGCCATTCTTAGGACTTTGGATTGACTGTATAACAGCTGATTGTTACTGTCTGGTAACAGTCAAGTTTATGTGTTGATCCATAATTTATATAACCACGTTATTTGCAGGCAATATTCGTATTAAACATAAACTAGCTTACATAAAAGCTCATTGTATATCTATCAAGCTGTATATAACCTACCTATCAAAAAGGGGGGGAAATCTGCTTCTATAGAGGGAATTGCAAAAGCAACATTTAAAAGTAACGAGAAATGGTAATTGTTTTGTTACATAATTAAAAAAGGAATAATTTTTTTTTTGATAATACAATTTCATTGGAACTTTATTGTTTTTTTTCCCATGTTCTTATTACCATTAAGTAAATATTAAAAGTTTTATCCCTTGACTACGCAACGCAATCAATCATTTCAGGGAGGAGAGGCTCAATATCCATCTATCCTGGAAGGCAGTGGCAATTAACTGGATCCATGATTTCCTGGATTATCTCTTTAAGACGACTCTCCCACTTCTGCAAATTAAACACAAATTTTCTGACCTGGCTGTTGAGGCCTATCGACAAACACACAACTATATTCGTACCAAAATTCCATATCATAGTCCCAATGATTGGTAAGGGAAGAATGGTGTGTTTCTGTATGTGTGTGTGTGTGTGTGTATGTGTGTAGGGATGCATTGTGTGTTTCTGTGTATGTATAGGGATGCAGTGTGTGTGTGTATATATATTGTGAAAGAGAGTTTGTGGGGTAGGATAGGGGCTGAGAGGGAAGCAGAAAAAATATAATTTTTTGTTTTTGTTTTGCATCTTACATGCCCCTTTAGTATCTCAGTGAGCACTTCCTTTCAGTCTCCCCCCTCCCTCCCCAGGTGGTCTCTGCTTCCCTCTCTCACCCCCCCCCTCCCTTCCCAGGTGGTCTCTCCTTCCCTCTCTCTCCTCCCTCCCTCCCCAGGTGGTCTCTCTTTCCCTCTCTCTCTCCCTGCCTCGATCCTCCCCCAGTTTGTCTCTCCTTCCCTCTCTCTCCCCCCCTCCCTCTCTCCTCACCCAGGTGGTCCTCCTACCTCTCTCTAGTGTAGCGTGGCCGAACTCCACTCCGGTCCGCGGTACAGGAGCTTCTGTTTCCAGTACCCGGCCAGACTGAAAGGAAGTGCTCACTGAGTGAGCACTGAGTGCGCAATTCCTGTCAGTCTGGCTGGGTACAGGAAACGGATGTTCCTGTACCACTGACCGGAGCTCGGCCACGCTACACTGAGGGACTGGCAAGAGGGAGCGCTGTGCGCGTCCCTCCTGCTGATCCCTCATATCTTGCGCCCCCGGGCCGGTGCGCCCTCATGGACGCGCCAGCCCGGGCAGTGCTGCAGCTGCCTGAGGCTCTCTAAGGGGTGCCCTAGGTGACTGCCCAAGTCGCCTATAGGATGTGCCGGCCCTGCTGACAACCCTATTAGTAGCTCACCAAAATGATTGCAGGCCAATCCCCTATTGCGTAATAGGATGCCCCACTTGGCAGTGGTCCTATCAAACCCCCATGTCCCATTTCATCCTCTAACTGCTCGCTGGGGCTCATTACCCTGCTGCAACTATTGCTGCTTACCTAACAAAGTGATACAGAGCATGTTTTGTTATTTTACTGTTTTACCATTTACTGTTGTTTTGTATTTTTTTGTTATAAATACTGTTGTGCGTATTAAAATCTCTTATGGCACAGTTTGGTGCAATTGACTTATATGCCAAATGTATTTAAAGTGTCTTTTGCATTTGAATACCACAACAATAAAAATAGTTTGAACTCAATAAATAATAAAAAAATATGTATTAATTTGTTCCTCCATGGACTTCGGACTGCAATTGTTTATATTGTTTTATAAAAATAAATGAAATATGTTAATGGCTCCTCCTTTAGCTTGTAAGCTCATTTGGACAGGGCTCTCCTCACCTACCATTCCCGTATGTCATATGTGTTTTGTTAGAAAAAAATGTTTGTCTTGTTTACCTATGGTACAAGGTTGCGGAATATGTTGGCGCTATATAAATTACTGTAATTGTTTCAGTGAAAATAAGAACATGTAGTGATTACTAAAACGAAATACAAATATCACAAAACACTATTCTGGAGCACTTGCTGGGTGTAATTAAATGTAACACCAGCCTGTAGTTATTTATAGATGAAACAATATCTCAAAAAACAGAGATATAAAAACAAATAGTGCAGCACTGTGCAATAAGTAATATAGTGAATTAAACAACTGTGCAAATTAAAACTCACATAAGCAGAACCTACAAGGTTGGCTCGGAGTCGGAACACAGGCTATTCTGTACTCTTATGGCAATACACTACCCGATTCCTATATAGGCACTTCCAGTGGGTCCAGGATGATATGAAGTAAAGAGAAACAATATAGTGTAGTATCTTAGCCGGTTAAATATATGATGTATATTACTCAATGGTACTGCTGTTGGACTGGCTCAGGGTATCACGGAAATTCAGTGTTATTAAAGGGTGGAACATAACCCCTTCTCTGCTCCCGGTTACACTGTAATTGTTGTTCAAGTCATTTAAACATATCGAATTCTTGCACACGTTTTAATATTTGTGTTGGGTTTCGGCGATGCTTGAGTACCGGAATCTTACATTACTTCTTCTCGATATTCCTTGGTGTGATGACTATAGGTATGATTTCATCTAAGGTTTATTACTATAGATCTGTGAGAGAAGGATGCAAGATTATAATGCAACTATTGTTATTATCTATTTTTATACCACTGAGCATTACAAACTCGTCCAACTGTGCTCAAATATGGAAGCAGTTTATATGGACTTTTGTGCATGCACTTCTTCCAGGTTTGCATGCATATTGCTGGAACTATCACGACAACAACCACTTTGGACAGTTTTTCATAAACTACATTTTGGCATGTGTAAAGTATTGTTTGATCATGATCACTCTTGATAGTATATATACTGTACAAAATTATAAACACAACACTTTTGTTTTTGCCCCTACACCTGTGCAATAATCATGCTGTCTAATCAGCATCTCGATATGCCCCACCTGTGAGGTGGATGGATTATCTCGGCAAAGGAGAAGTGCTCACTAACACAGATTTAGACAGATTTGTGAACAATATTTAAGGGAAATAGGCCTTTTGTGTACATAGAAAAAGTCTTAGATCTTTGAGTTCAGCTCATGAAAAATGGGGGCAAAAAAAAAAAAAATTTTAAGTTTATAATTTTGTTCATTGTATATAGTAAACCAAAATTCAGAGTAGGATTTGACAGGTGAATAACTTATTTGTTAGTTACATTTTGGGAGAGTCTTGGGAGATTCA
The DNA here is from genome assembly GCF_036172605.1 of Pelobates fuscus. NCBI lineage: Eukaryota > Metazoa > Chordata > Amphibia > Anura > Pelobatidae > Pelobates > Pelobates fuscus. The sequence continues at coordinate 40,967,092 of NC_086318.1, read as the reverse complement.
TCATGTGTAATTTCACAAAGGGAGCAACAAGTAAAAATAGTGGAATTTTAATTTCAAAACGGAGACAACTATTCGTCAGGCAGATAATTTCAAGAAATTCCCAGAATAATTGGCTGTCACATGCGTCGAACTTTCAGCTCCCGACTACTTCCTTTGAGGATATCTGAAGGAGCGGGTTTACGTGAACAGACCATGTACACTCGTACAGCTCAGGGAGAATATCCGTGCAGAAATTTAAGCCCTAGAGCGGGCATAGGCAACCTTCGGCACTGCAGATGTTTTGGACTACACCTCCCATGATGCCTTGCCAGCATTATGGGTGTAAGAGCATTATGGGGGATGTAGTCCACAACATCTGGAGTGCCGAAGGTTGCCTATCTCTGCTCTAGAGCCTCAAACATTAACTAATGTTATGAGCAATACAATCAAAAGAGCCCAACTTAGCGATGAGGCAAATGGAACTCAATTAAAAGATGTCATCTTCTATACCTAGTCAAACAAATCTCCATACGTGAAGCATTTATTTAATGTAATATCATTGAAATTGGTTAAAGGACCACTGTAGTGCCAGGAAAACATACTCGTTTTCCTGGCACTATAGTGCCATGAGGGCGCCCCCACCCTCAGGGACCCCCTCTCGCCGGGCGCTGGGGAGAGTAAAGGGTTAAAACGTACCTTTATTCCAGCGCCAGGCGGGGAGCGCCAGGCAGTTTCTCTGAAACTGCTATGTTTATAAAAAAAAGGGTTAGTCCTAGAGGGACCTGGCACCCAGACCACTTCATTAAGCTGAAGTGGTCTGGGTGCCTAGAGTGGTCCTTTCATTATTAAAGAAAAAAAAGTTATTGACTTCTTAAACGAGAGAGAGAGTGAGAGAGTGAGTGTGAGTGTGTGTGTGTGTGTGTGTTTTAAAATGTCCCTCACAGGCCTATGAAAAGACTGGAAATTCTATTAAATGTATGCAAACCAATGCAATTAACCCCTTGAGGACACATGACATGTGTGACATGTCATGATTCCCTTTTATTCCAGAAGTTTGGTCCTTAAGGGGTTAAAAGTCCCTTGAAGTGGATGAGCATTGTGTTACAGAGATGTATTATGAACAGTAGACGAGAAGAGGAGACAGACTCAAATACAGATCACCATTGATTCCTTGGGGATAGAGTGCCCTCTGCAGGTTAGTAATTTAATGTATAGAAATCTTATCGCCTGATAAATATATACATCCTTTGCTGCAATCAAGATGATCAATTTGAGCGAAAAAAAATAAAGTTTGTTTCTAGAATACCAAACATTTACCTGCGCAACTATCCCAAATCTAAATATGTATTTATATAACAGATGGACAGCAATGTGTAAGCTGATTTATCATCAACAAGCCGCACACCTTGAAGTTCAACATGAGTTACTCACGTTGGTGCTTTCAACTAAAAGGTAAACTGTCTAATGAGACATAATAGGCTACTCTTATAATTCTCTAGAAACTAACTTCTAATCGGGGATAAGCATCTGGACTGTAGAAAGGATGCACAATACAATATGCACTGTTTATACATTTGGGTTGATGAAGACGGTAGCCATTGCTGCAACGCAGGACTAATTTTCTTTGTTTTTATTATATTTTTGTATTGCCCGGGGTTGTTACAGCACAGTCGGTTGCCCATTTAGGGTCGTTTTCAAAATATTTAGAAAAATCTACACATCTACTAGGAAATCTGATAGCACAATGAATAGATTAAACCCAAAATTAAATATATTACATGACAGGGTAACATAGAATGTGACGGCAGATAAGAACCATTCGGCCCATCTAGTCTGCCCAATTTTCTAAATCTTTTTTCATCTTTTGCTGAACATCTGATTACAGATCGCATTTACTGACACAAAGTTTATAGTGAACATTCCTGTTCCTGTCTGTTAAATAGCCCTAAAATATTTTGAAGTGACCCGAATAATCACGTCCTATGTTCTCTGCATTTCTCATCAAAAGACAGGTTAATTAATCTGAGTAATAGCTTTGTATTTTGCGTTACTTAAGAGACTTGTAGCAAGCAGTGTCATTTGGAATTAAATGATAAAATATTTAAATAAACATTTAATAAAATGAAAAACATTCAAACATTATTTTGAATTAATTCTGCTTTTCTAGACCTTATTGGGTAAAACATTGTGATAACATTGCTTGTGAAACAAAATATGAACTATTTAATATAATTACAGAATATTATTTACAAACACTATTAAAAAAATAAAGCAGAAACAAAAAAAGAAAACCCATGAATATTGATCAACCATGATGAGACTGTAGAGTTAGGGCTTATACACTAAAGGGACATTAATTGGGAATTCAAAGTGAATTTCATGGTTAAGGCCAGGAAAGCCAAACTAGAAACGTTTTTCAAATCAGCTACATTTCCAGTTTGGCTATTTTTGATCTAAAGCAGGGCTGCCCAACAGATAGATCCCCAGATCTTGTAGAACTACAAGTCCCATGATGCTTTGTCATTCTGAAAGCATTCTAAAGGCATGCAAAGCATCATGGGCGTTGTAGCTCTACAACATCTGAGGATCAACCCGTTGGGCAGCCCTGATCTAAAGCCTAAATTCCCCTACATTTTATAGAACAACTCCATATGTTCGTTTCCATGATGTTGTGACATTTGAAACCAAACTGGAAAAACTCCATATATCCTTATTAAAAATAATATTGCATTTAAATTTCCATGGTCCTCTAGACATTATTTGGCACATTGCTAAAGTTCTCAGAGAAAACCCATGTATTTGCAGGTGCTGAATCCGTTTAATGGAACAATTGTAGAGCAATTGGAACATTGCGTCTGAATTTAAAAACAGTAGCAAACGATGCAGAATGAATGTTGTCATGTACGGGTCATGTTTCTGTGTCTACCGAAAGGTCTCTGAAAACATCACTTAGGTGTGAACAGTCTTTACAAAGACTTCCATGGGTAAGAATTCTTCATCCGATGAAAGATCGTGGGTTATTACATTTCCTTATCTCGAAAATAAGAACCTAAAAAAAAAATACATAAATAATACCTGTTAGTCCGAAAATAAAAAGACAGTATGCATTCCCTTTCAGTGCAATACATCTAATAGGGATAAACAAAGAGTTCTATAACAATTATCACCCCTGCTGAGCACCACCGGTAATGACGTCTACGACAGCTGGAATAGTAGTAAGTGGTCATTGATCATGCAGGTTCTACAAAAAAAGTCCCATACTTAGAATGCTGCCATTGTGTCACTTTACAATTTCTGGACATGTACAGAGTGGGTTCTTCCTGGAAACCAGTGGTGATATTATGCAAGTTTTGGGGAGATTATTAAACTTACCAAGTTTTTCAGTGGCCTCTACACAGACACTGGGGTACATCCCTTTGCAGTATGTAGCAAGTAGGATATGAACTTTTGTTTTCACTAACACAATTCCGTCATCGTCCTAATTAAAAAAACAACAAAAAACAGAACACACGTTCATAGAGACAACCACATTCATGGTAAAGCAATTTAGCTGTGTTAGAGACATTTTACTGTTTTGCACAGAACTGGTGAGATCTGACGTTAGACATTGGACTTCTCCTTACTGTTCGGTCATAGTTAAAATCCCTGCTTGACCACACAAGATCCTTGGAAATGTACATTTTAAGAACTTGGGCTGTCTGTGAGGACTGGATTACACAGATTTGGTTAGAGTACTTGGCATGTTATTGTAAGGAGTCTTTATGTCTAGGGTATAATAAAGGAACTGTGGAGAAATTACATTGAAATACAGATTTTTGGCCAAATTAAAGATAAAAAACAGCTGACTTGGGTTTTGGCCTCTAACTTGCAAACATACACAAATGCTCTCTATACCATTTAATATAGGGAAATAATTCCATTGAGGAGTTCTGAAGGAATCATATTAAACCGTTATACTGAGAGTATATTTTATATCCGTTGGTTTTTATAACCAGGGTGGTTTAAGCTACAATCCCAGGGAGCATATGCTATTTGCAGCTGCTGCCAATAGCTTAGCTCCTATCCTGGTAGTAAAATGCCAGCAGAAGAGCTGAGGAGAAAGAATCTTGCTGTCCCTATCTCCTCAGCTCCTGTCCAACCATATATTTATATAGAGAATAATGCACGAGTGATATTACCCAACCAATGTGTGGATAATTAGATAGATAGACAGACAGAATACCCAAATCAAAATATTTCTCTAGTTCGGATATTTTGAACAAATTAAAGGACCACTCTAGGCACCCAGACCACTTCAGCTTAATGAAGTGGTAATGTGGTGGAATCTCGGTAAAAATAAATTTAGTAGGCCGAGATTACCACGTGGCATGTGTACGTGCATATGCTGACGTATCGATCAGTTGGTTGCACGAGGCAAGATACGATCAGTAGTGTACGGAGCATGTGCAAGAATACAGGATGTAGTATTCCCCTCCTCCATTGTGCTGGACAGGCCATGCGGTCAAGCAGGAAGTTAATTCTTATTTGTATTGATTGGTCAAGAGAATGTGCGGGTGGAGCTTAATATGGGAGGAGTTATGTGCCTATATAAGGAGCCTGCACTATTGTCCGGGGCTCAGAACTTGCTGTATTTTTGGTGACGTTAGTCCCTCTGAGTCCCGATCGGTGATCCAATAAAGAATCTCTTCCTTCCTGAAGAAACCTGTGTCCATCTCTCTGTGCTTCGCTTCCGTCAGTTTCTCCGGTATCATTTGGTGCATTGACCGGGAAGCTCATCGTTCAACGGTAGCTGAGAGGCAGAGGCGTGAGACGGTCTATCTTTGCCCACGTTCTCTACGGCTGCACCCCTGAACTTCTGCGTGGACCTCCCTTCGTCTCGGCGCCACTGGTCTGTTGTCCAGGAGATCATCGGCCTCTACGTAAGAAGTGCTGGGGTGTCCCCGTCGATGAGTGTGAACTCAGGTTCAGGAACGAGGAGGTAAGACAACTGCTGTTTTAGACGGCAGACCCACTAGGGGTATACCGATTGTGCGGTAGGCCCATAAGGGGTTTGAATTGTGTATGGAATCTGCCCCCTCTGTCGGAGGGAAGGAGCGAAGGCGCACCGCTCGATCGAACGCTCTTTAGTCAGACCGTTTGATTTTGTTAGTCAGGCGGGGTTCTGGTGTAAATAGTCCTAGCCGGACACCGGTGTCTTGTCTAGACTAGCGTTCTAGGGTGTATATTTTGTTCGCTAGGTCGGAGGGACCGGGAGACTAAGCGGCGTCTGTGTAAATTCGGTTCGCTAGCTCTCAACCTATCTTGGCTAAGTGGGAAGGCGTGTAAATTTGGAACCCACTAGATTTTTGATAGTAATCGACTAAGAGGCGTCTGTGTAAATTCGGTCCTCTAGCTCGCTATATGTGGTGCTTGGGCAGTGTGGCTAACCAAAACGGATGTAGATAGTTTTAGGTAGTCCATTCAAGGTACTGGCCAATAGTTTAGTTGGGAATTGTAAATGTGTTAAAGATTGTTTAGTAAAGTGTATATCTTGTTAGATAGCGCGAGCTCAGCCGTCTAGCGAGAGTGTTAATAGTGTGTTGCTGTATCATAGTGCATGGTACCATAACCCTGTATATTTACTGACACTGTATATAAGTACTAATCATTGTCGTCTATTGCATGTTTAACACCATAACCACTAATAATTGTATTGTGACCTTAAATTGTGCTTTGACCTATGCTAACCGTACTGTAACCGCTATTTGTAAAAGACGATGTTACTGGGGTGTGTTATAGACGGGTAATTCGTATATAGAGAATTATAGTGTGGGTGACTGTATAGTTTCGCCAAAGGGCATAATATTGATTATCTAGTGACTGGTGTAACAGCTGTGTGTGTACGGGAATTCCCTGAGTGTTTATTGTGTTATTGTGTACGTTTCACTTGGTAACCGTACCACGTGGTGCTGTTGCCAGAGGAAACGGGTGTGATTGTTGAATAGTACGCGTGCATAGTATTCGTTGTCAACGACGTTCCATTGATAAGTATGGGCACGTCGCAGTCAACGATTCCGGATCCCTTAGGCTGTATGGTGAAGAATTTTAAAAAGGGATTCAAAACATGTGATTTTGGGGTTAAAATGTCTCCTGTACGTTTGGTCACTTTGTGTACTAGGGAGTGGCCTACTTTGGTTGCGGCATGGCCGCCACGTGGCAGTTTGGATCCAACTCTGGTACAGCGCTTACACGTGGCTGTATCAGGTAGGCCTGAACTTTACGGGCAGTTTCCTTATATTGATTGTTGGAGACAGGCCGTAAATGACTCGCCAAAATGGATTCAGACATGCCACGAGGAGCAATGTCGCCTCATGGTGGCTAGGACTTGTTTGTCCACTAGGACTGGTGTTAGGCCCATTTTGGACACGCCCCCTGAGTCCGAGATCCCTTTGCCGCCCCCTTACTTTCCTTTAAGAGGAAGTGACGCAAATGCAGGAAGTCCTGCACCCCTTCCCCCATTGCCCTCATCCACTTCCGCTTCCTCCTCCAGTACAGGATCCACCCCCTCTCGTACTAAATCTCCCCTTCCGGAACCAGAACCAACCCCCATTAGATCTGAATATCCTGATTTGGCGCCACTTCAGACTTCCGGTCAAGCTTCTTCTAGCTCGGCTCGAAGTGTTTTATTTACTAATTTTTCCCAAAACCAAGCTCCCACATCCTCATGTTTTATTACCCCCCGACCGGAACCTCTAACTGACGCCCTTCCACGTAGCCCCATACTAACCCGACAACTGACTGGTACCCAACAATTAAAACATTATCAGATGCCTCTTCGTCTGAATCCCGGGTCAGCCTATATCGATGCCGCAGGTCAAATGGCACATGCTGACCCAGTCTTCGTATATGTCCCGTTCACGACAACCGATCTCTTGAATTGGAAGACCCACAATTCCTCGTATACTGAGAAACCACAAGCTATGACTGATCTGTTCACCTCGATAGTTCAGACACATAACCCGACATGGGCTGATTGCCAGCAGTTATTAATGACTTTGTTTAACAATGAGGAAAGGACAAGGATTAACCAAGCGGCCATTAAAGCGCTAGAGGATAAAGCCCGTGCTTTGAATCAAGCCAATCCATCAGCATGGGCCGCAACACATTATCCTAATACCGATCCCGACTGGAATGTTAATGGCGCAGATATGGTCCAACTTAGAGCCTATAGAGACGCTATAATTGCTGGCATGAAAGCTGGAGGAAAGAAAGCCATTAATATCTCGAAGACAGTTGAGGTGATTCAGAAAAGTGATGAAGCGCCCAGTGTCTTTTATGACCGATTATTGGAGGCATACCGCTTGTATACCCCCTTTAATCCGGAAGACGCAGATAATTCCCGAATGGTGAACTCCGCCTTTGTCAGCCAAGCTTACGGAGATATTAAGCGCAAGCTACAGAAGTTAGAAGGGTTTGCAGGTATGTCTATCACCCAACTAATGGAGGTAGCGAATAAAGTGTATATGAATAGGGAAACAGAAAGTAAGAAAGAGGAAGAGCGCAAGATGCGTAGAAAGGCAGATATGCTAGCGGTAGCGATCGCAGGCGTAGATAGACGGGGCCCAGATAGAGGCGATAGTAAGTGGAATGAGGAACCTCTAAGTAGAAATCAGTGCGCATACTGTAGGGAAGAAGGGCATTGGAGAAATGAGTGTCCGCGAAGAGAACAGTATGAGAGAGACAGACCTAGGACAGGTTATGGAAACTTTAGAGGCAGAGCGAGAGGTAGAGGAGGCCCCGGAGGGAGTAATGGTAATAGAGGGAGCAATGGGAACAGAGGAAGTGTTAGGGAAGATAGGTATTTCCCAGCAGCGCAAAGGTCCCGCGATAGAGAAGGCAGGGACTTTGTAGGATTGGCTGACACGGTCATGGAGGACTATTGATACCGACCGGGCTCCATCCCCCTTGGTCGAGCGGAGCCTATGGTCGATGTATCAATAGGGGGAAAAAGGAGTGCGTTCATGATCGACACTGGTGCTGAACATTCAGTGGTGACTAATCTAGTTGCTCCTCCATCTGGAAGGACTATTACTGTAATAGGAGCAACTGGAAGAAGTGCTGAAAAACTTAAAAGTCGACTCTGTACATTGGGAGGCCACGTAGTAAAACATCAATTCCTTTATATGCCTGAATGTCCAGTCCAATTGCTGGGACGTGATATGCTATCTAAATTACAAGCGCAGATTACGTTCCTACCAAATGGAACAACATCCTTAAAGTTTAATGGACCTTCAGGTATTATGACATTATCCGTACCAAAGGAAGAAGAGTGGCGACTTTATACAGCGTTGACTAGCCAAAACCCTAGGAGTGATGAGTCCTTATTCAACATACCAGGAGTTTGGGCAGAGAACAACCCACCAGGACTGGCCCGCAATATTCCACTATTAAAATTGAACTAAAACTTGGGGTTTATCCAGTGAGCCTAAGACAATATCACATCCCGCAGAAGGCTAAGAAGAACATCCAATCTTATCTGGATAAGTTCATACGGTATGGTATCCTAAAATTCTGTACTTCCCCCTGGAACACCCCATTGCTGCCTGTTCAAAAGCCCGGTACAGATGAGTATCGACCTGTGCAGGACTTGAGAGCAGTCAATGATGCGGTTGTTAGTATACATCCAGTTGTGCCCAATCCATATAACCTGCTTGCTTTAATTCCGGGCGGGGCTACTTACTTTACAGTCTTAGACCTCAAAGATGCCTTCTTTTGCCTCCGAATTGCCGCAGAAAGTCAATGTATTTTCGCTTTCCAATGGGAGAACGCTGTAACGGGCTCAAAACGCCAAATGACCTGGACAAGACTGCCCCAAGGGTTTAAAAATTCACCTACCCTATTTGGTTCAGCTCTAAGTCAAGATCTACTGGATTTCGAGTCCATCCTAGGAGAGTGTGTATTGTTACAGTATGTAGATGACTTGTTGATAGCAGCAGTTACAAAAGAAATATGTCAGCAAGCAACGCACGATCTACTACACATTCTCTGGAAGGCAGGATACAAGGTGTCTAGAAAGAAGGCTCAGTTGTGTTTGCCAACTGTCAAATATCTGGGATTCCATATCTCTGAAGGTCAAAGAATTATGGGGCCAGAGAGAAAAGAAGCTGTGTGCCAAATACCGATACCCAAGAATAGAAGACAAGTGCGAGAATTCTTGGGGGCAGCAGGCTTCTGTAGGATATGGATTCCCAGCTACGCGATACTGGCAAAACCTCTGTATGCAGCTATCAAAGGTACAGAGCACGACCCCTTCTTATGGACTCAAGAACAGCAAACGGCATTTGAAGATGTGAAGAAGGCTTTGATGAGTGCCCCAGCATTAGGTCTACCTGATCACACACGACCATTCTACCTGTATGTACATGAGCAAAGAAGAATGGCTGTGGGAGTATTGACACAGTACTTGGGATCATGGCAAAGACCTGTTGCCTATATGTCTAAGCAACTGGATGCAGTGGCCAGCGGACTTCCACCTTGTCTAAGAGCCGTAGCTGCAGCCGCCCTGCTAGTAGCTGAAGCCGATAAACTCACTCTGGGTCAAGAACTTTATGTACGAGTTCCACATGCAGTACAGACGTTGTTGGATTACAAAGGAAATCATTGGTTTAGTAACAGCCGTATGACCAAGTATCAAGCAATGTTGTGTGAAAACCCAAGAGTGCATTTAGAGACTGTAAACACCTTAAATCCAGCTACCCTTTTGCCACAACCTACTGAAAGTCAACATGATTGTTTGGAAGTAATGGATGAAGTATTTTCAAGTAGACCAGATCTTCGTGATTTTCCCATCCAGAACCCCGATGTTCAATATTACACCGACGGCAGTAGTTATGTGAAAGAAGGGATCCGCTATGCAGGATATGCAGTAACAACAATAGATAAGGTGATAGAAGCTCGGCCACTGGCAAAAGGAACATCAGCACAAAAGGCAGAATTGATAGCACTGACACGAGCGTTACAATTGGCTGAAGGTTTAAGAGTGAACATCTACACGGACTCCAAATATGCGTTTTTAACCACTCATGCCCACGGAGCTTTGTATAAAGAAAGAGGACTATTGAATTCAGAAGGCAAAGAAATCAAGTATGCAGCTGAAATCCTACAACTATTGGAAGCAGTGTGGGAGCCGAAAGAAGTCGGTATCATACATTGTCGAGCGCATCTGAGAGGAGATGGTGATGTAACCAAAGGAAATCGGATGGCAGATAGTGCAGCTAAGCGTGCCGCTGAATCGGGAAGACAGGAATATGTGGGGCATATAGCTGCTCTTATACCAACTCCACTGTCTCAATGGACTCCAGTTTATACAGCTCAAGAAGAGGAGTGGTTAAAGACTGAACCTGGAAAGTATTTGGAGAACAAGTGGTATCAGCTAGAAGATGTAAGAATAGTCATTCCAGCATCACTAGCGGTAGAAATTGTCCAAAATTATCACAACGGGACACATTCTGGGAGAGACAGCACAGAGGAATCTCTCAGAAAACATTTCTACATACCAAGATTGTCCAACTTGACTCAGGCCATTGTACGAAGATGTGTAACGTGTGCTAAAAATAATGCAAGACAAGGACCAGTAAAGCCACCAGGAGTCCAGTTTATGGGGGGACTCCCCATGTCCGATTTACAAATTGACTTTACAGTGATGCCTAAATCGGGTGGACATCGTTACCTGCTGGTAATTGTGTGTACCTATTCAGGCTGGGTAGAAGCATGTCCTACTCGTACAGAGAAAGCAGGAGAAGTTGTGAGATTCCTGTTACGAGAAATAATACCCCGATATGGACTACCCTGCTCTATAGGATCGGACAATGGTCCAGCTTTTGTTCATCAGTGCCTACAACAACTGACTCATATGGTTGGTATAAAGTGGAGGCTTCATACGGCATATAGACCCCAGAGTTCTGGTAAGGTAGAGAGAATGAATAGAACTATTAAGAATCAGTTGGCTAAAATGTGTCAGGAAACCCAACTTAAATGGAACGTTCTCTTACCCATAGCTCTATTGCGAATCCGCAGTACCCCTACCAGAAGGATGGGCCTCTCTCCTTTTGAAATCATGTATGGGCGACCACCTCCCGTACTTGGTAACTTAAGGGGGGATTTGAGTCAGTTGGGAGAAGGAATTACCCGGCAGCAGGTTGTAGAGTTGGGTAAGACTATGGAGGAGGTACAGAAATGGGTACAAGATAGATTACCTGTGAATATTTATCCCCCAGTTCATAGTTACCACCCAGGAGACCAAGTGTGGATTAAAGAGTGGAATAATGTACCGTTAGGGCCCAAGTGGAGAGGTCCTTATGTTGTTCTTTTGTCTACCCCTACAGCGATAAAAGTAGCCGAAGTGACTCCGTGGATACATCACTCCAGGGTTAAACCAGCAGCAGTCGATTCTTGGCAAGTTACAGCAGATCCAGAGAATCCCTGCAAGATCCGGTTGAAACGCACGACTCAGTCGGAGTAACGAGGAACTTTGTGGATTACAAAATTTTATTTGTTTCAGAGACTTGGTACGTGAGTGAGAAGGCCATAATAAAGCCTGTCCGCCCACCGACGTATAGTATATAAGCCAGGTAAAGTCTCGAAGGGACTCCTGTGAAGACGAGCAGAACTCCATTCCCTGCAGCCCTTACATTCTGGAAGCTGAGGTGCCTTCGCACGGACGAAGACTGAGGATGACGGCGAAAGATGTGTTCTTGATAATGTTTATTTATGTGTATTTTTATATTCAGGAAGGTAGAGGTACCGACACTCCTAGCTGTGAGGTATGCATTAAGACTACAAGAACAGGTAACCATATTTCCCAAACCCTAATTTGGCATTCACAATACGAGTGTAAAGGAGATGTATCAAGATGTAGATACCTTTATATAGAATATAGTGTGTGCCATTTAGGAGTAGGAGAACCTAAGTGCTTCAGTCCAGAGTATCAACCCCGTACAATTTGGTTGACTCTCAGGAATGGAGATCCTCAGGGGACCCTAATTAACAAGACAGTATTAGAATCCGTACATTCTTCGGGTGTTCTGCTGTTTGATGCGTGTAAGGCGATATCAAGTGGTAAAAAGCCGTGGAATGTATGTGGGGATCTTAGATGGGAGAGGACGTATGGGTCTAACGATAAATATATTTGTCCCAGTAGTAAAAATAAATATGTGAGTCCTAGATGCCCAAATAGAGATTATAACTTTTGCCCATATTGGTCTTGTGTGGGGTGGGCAACTTGGGGACAGACAGTAGACAAGGACATGATAGTGACTAAGTTGCCTACCAGCCCATATTGTAAGTCTATGGAATGCAACCCAGTCCATATACTTATAAATAACCCCGACAAGTTTTTAGACAAATATGGTAATTTATTTGGGTTTCAAATATATGGGACGGGTTTAGATCCTGGGACAGTATTGTTTATAGGGATAGAGACTGATACGGTATCCTCCCAAACTCACCAAGTATACCATTCCTTTTATGAAGAGATGAGTATAGATAATAAGATCCCCCATAATGCTAAAAACCTGTTCATTGATTTAGCCGAAAGTATTGCCGGTAGTCTTAATGTTACCAACTACTATGTGTGTGGAGGTACTAACATGGGAGACCAATGGCCTTGGGAAGCAAAGGAGGTAATGTCCGGTTCTGAGGCAGTTGACCAATTAATATCTACACAAGCCGATTATCATATGAGTGTTAGAGGTAAATCTGAGTGGAGATTAAAGACCTCCATCATAGGTTATGTTTGCATAGCAAGGAAAGGAATAATGTATAATACTTCTGTAGGAGAATTAACTTGTCTAGGGCAAAAAGCTTATGATGATGATACAAAGAATACAACTTGGTGGTCGGCTTCAAATGTCTCAGAACCATCTAACCCGTTTGCTAGATACGCCAATTTAAAGTGTGTGGTTTGACCTATCCATCACATCTACCTGGAAAGCCCCAGCAAATTTGTACTGGATCTGTGGTAAGAAAGCCTATTCGGAGTTGCCACAGGACTGGGAAGGGGCATGTGTGTTGGGTATGCTCAAACCATCTTTCTTCTTGTTACCTATTGAAACAGGTGAGACTTTAGGTGTTAAAGTGTATGATGTGAATCATAGGAAGAAAAGGGGACCCATAGAGATAGGCGCCTGGGAAGATAATGAATGGCCTCCCCAGCGTATTATAGATTATTATGGGCCAGCCACGTGGGCAGAGGATGGTACCTTTGGTTATAGAACCCCTATTTATATGCTCAACCGTATTATAAGATTACAGGCGGTGGTTGAGATTATTACTAACGAGACATCACAAGCGCTCAATCTTCTAGCGAAGCATAATACCAGGATGAGGACAGCAGTATACCAAAATAGATTAGCCTTGGATTACCTTTTGGCAGTAGAGGGAGGTGTATGTGGGAAGTTTAACCTGAGCAATTGCTGTCTTCAAATAGATGACGAAGGGCAAGCAATAGCTGAGCTTACTAGCCATATGGTTAAACTAGCGCATGTGCCTACTCAGGTATGGAAAGGGTATAATCCAAGCAGTTGGTTTGGTAGCTGGTATGAGTGGTTTGGAGGGCTTAAGGCAGTGGTAGGTGGAGTCCTACTGATTTTAATGTTGTGTCTACTCCTGCCGTGTCTTATACCCTTAGTAGTTAGGTCTGTGAAAAGCCTGATAGAAAATATAGCAGAGAGGAAGGCTGCTGCACAGATAATGGCAATTTATAAATATGAGGCTCTAGATCAGGGAGAACCAATGCAGGAAGATGAGTGTTGAAGATTCACATCATAAGATAAGTCTGGTCTGGTTCAAGGTAACCTGCGGTGTATGCAAACTAAGGTTAAGTGATGCCTCAAGTAATTGTGAAATATCAAGAGGCATCAAAGGGGGGAATGTGGTGGAATCTCGGTAAAAATAAATTTAGTAGGCCGAGATTACCACGTGGCATGTGTACGTGCATATGCTGACGTATCGATCAGTTGGTTGCACGAGGCAAGATACGATCAGTAGTGTACGGAGCATGTGCAAGAATACAGGATGTAGTATTCCCCTCCTCCATTGTGCTGGACAGGCCATGCGGTCAAGCAGGAAGTTAATTCTTATTTGTATTGATTGGTCAAGAGAATGTGCGGGTGGAGCTTAATATGGGAGGAGTTATGTGCCTATATAAGGAGCCTGCACTATTGTCCGGGGCTCAGAACTTGCTGTATTTTTGGTGACGTTAGTCCCTCTGAGTCCCGATCGGTGATCCAATAAAGAATCTCTTCCTTCCTGAAGAAACCTGTGTCCATCTCTCTGTGCTTCGCTTCCGTCAGTTTCTCCGGTATCAGTCTGGGTGCCAGGTCCAGCTAGCTTTTACCCTTTTTTTTTTATAAACATAGCAGTTTCAGAGAAACTGCTATGTTTATTCTGAGGGTTAAGCCAGCCTCCAGAGCCTCTAGTGGCTGTCTCACTGACAGCCGCTAGAGGCGCTTGCGTGCTTCTCACTGTGAAAATCACAGTGAGAGCACGCAAGCGTCCATAGGAAAGCATTATGAATGCTTTCCTATGCGACCGGCTGAATGCGAGCGCGGCTCCTGCCGTGCATGCGCATTCAGCCGATGACGTCGCGAGGAAGAAGAGGAGGAGGAGTAGAGCTCCCCGCCCGGCGCTGGAGAAAGAGGTAAGTTTAACCCCTTCCTTCCCCTAGAGCCCGGCGGGAGTGGGTCCCTGAGGGTGGGGGCACCCTCAGGGCACTCTAGTGCCAGGAAAACTAGTATGTTTTCCTGGCACTAGAGTGGTCCTTTAATGTAATGACCTTGTTAGTTTTTGTCATCTCTTTATTAAGTGAATTTATGCCTATTGTCTGGAAATCATTCATGTCGGATTCCCAAATCCCGGAAAGTACGGGTCAAGAAAACATGTTTCTATGTCCATAGCATGTAACGAAAATGGTAACTTACACATTTTGCATACACAGAATTTTTATCAGCACGAATGCATTTGTAATTCTTCTCCCGAAAGTAAATCCCTTCCTTTCTTGTCGCAGCCACATTTTTAAAAGCATCAATAATCAGCTGGACTTGCTGAGGTGGGACCTGGAAAGCAAACACAACACTTCACCATCGAACCTAAACAATACAAAAGCCATTACATTACTTTTATTCAAATTCCTCCAAAAGGATCATAGAAAACAACATCCACTTTTTCAAAAAAACAAATCATAAATACTACATGGAAAAATGTCGTACTACGAGAATTCCTATAAGCAAAATAATTAAAATGCATTTTGGAGGTCCATGGTAGTTTGCACCCCACGTTTCCCAGTTGAAAGCCTTCCACAGTGGGGATCACGCCCAGAGTCTATAATCTTTTATAGTCTAGAGTGGGACAGAACTGTATCTATGTTTCTGGTGGTGCTGGTCTCTCTTGCCTGAATCTCTTAGTTGGGTTCCAACTGCACCCTATGTAGCTATTCCACAATGAAGCCAATGACAGGGTCTTTGTGTTTCTAGTGATTTTGTATGTCTGTGCAGTTTGTGCATATGTGTGCAAATTGAGGTATCGGAACAAAGGATCTTAAAAAAAAAAAGGGGGAATTCTAATGTAACAATTTTTGAATTCTTACATTCACAAAATGTATTTAAAATCACATCAGGAATATATTAAATGGATAACCCTGCTATGGAGCAAATATTGGTCAGAGAAGATTAATGAAAACCGCACAAATTATTAGACAACAGAGCATACCTCTCACCAACATGGGTTCGGCAACTTTCCCATGAACTAATATCGTCGGCAAAGTCCATACGTGCTGGAATCTATAGGGAATGTAAAAACGGGCAACTAAAAGCAACTGCTTTTAGGTGAGTGCACGCCATTTATAACTGAATTATTGGACTATGACTTGTGTTCTAAAACGTATGGTCTACTGATTGCACAGTTTTTTTTCAACATGTGATTTTTCTACTTACGTTAAAACGTGGGGGTGACACACACATTAGCCCCTCCTTTATTTTGATAAGAACGGCACCTTCTACATGAGAAGTTCTTATCAGAGAATCATAGAGTAAATTTTGTATCTGGTTCATTGTTCCTTAGTCCTGTAAAATAAAGATACATTATTTAGCAAGTTTCAGCTGGTTCAAATTCTCAATAGAGTAAAATGAACCTAGCTCTCTGATGGACCTGTCAAAGTGGCACTTAGTTCAAAATGTCTTCTAGCCACTAGTCACTAGTAAGATTTCTATCTTTCTATTTCTGAAGCTGATATCTTGTTAACAGTTCCTGGTCTCAGACACGCCAAGAATATAGTATATTGTGAGTATGTTGTGTATTGTCCATTATACGATGTGTATAAGGAATATATAATGGGGGACTCACTTGACGAAATTGGGACAGTTGGGAGGCATGAAGTAGTAGAATGGAAAGCAGAGATGACTTATACAATTTTTCCAGCTGGGCTATTATGACTGTTTTGACTATTATAACTCTCAGAGTTATTCACTAAAGTGAGAATTCAAAGTGAATTTCACATTTAAAGGGACACCGTAAGCACCCTGACCACTTCAGCTCATTGAAGTGGTCTGGGTACAATGTCCTATGTCCCTTAACCCTACAGTGGTAATTACTGCAGTTTCCGAGAGACACTAAAATAATTACCTTTCAGGGTTAACTCCTCCTCTAGTGGCTATCTACCAGACAGCCACTAGACGGACTCCCGGGTGCTTTGTCGACTTTTAGTCAGTGGGGGAGGAGAGTGGGCGGAGCCTGACCCGGGACAGAGGGACATCGGTGCTGCATTCAGGTAAGTGACTGAAAGGGTTTTAACCTCCAGCAGTGCTTTCTCCATTGCTGTTGGACATGTCATTTTACTGTTGGCCAAAGGTGACACCAAGGGCTTTTATCACCTGGTAAAAGAGAATAGAGCACGTATACCTGAGGAAAGTACATGATTGGGGCTATTCCCAACATTGTATAAGGCTGGATGTGTGAGCAGCATCAAAGTGCATATCTGTAAACAAATGATGATTACATCCATAGCCAAAATCAGAACAGTTACATTAAATCTAACTGATTTAAAATATACCCTGGAATTCTATTAAAATTCACTACATCTGTATTTATAACATCACCAACTCCAACAGGAAACCTGCACTAACAAAACCTCACTGTCTGCGCCTCCAGCCTAACAACAAACTAAAAGGTTCATTTATTTCTAATTTCATTTTTCACAATTCTCAATGTATGTATATACAAATGTATGTCTAGCCCATCCCCATAACTGTTTAATTCTATTAATATAGCAACATTGTAGATTCTGTCATTTATACATCTATGTATACTTACAAATTAATTAAAAAATAATCAATCAATAATGGATTTTACAATTAGCATGGTGGATAATGTTCTATTCCTGTATATAATGGAATGTCTGGGGAGACAATATTAAACCTGCATATTCCCTATAATGTAGACCCTTAACTGACCAGTTCTGATACTTCATTTTATAATTGTTTCATATATTGAATATTTTACAATAATATTATATTATTGAATGTGATCCCCCTTTTTGTTTACTGCCCCCCTCATTTTATAACTTAAAAATATTTATAAATTTTGATAAACCTTATCAATAAATAATTATAATAGAATGATTGTACTCTGCTATGATGCTGTGAGCAGTTACAATGTTACTCCAGGTGATGATTAGTTACAATAAGTGGATCAGCACAATGCAATCCAGTAACAGTCTGAATTAGTGACTTTCATCCCACTGGGTTCCATGAGACTCACCTCTCCCTCCTCCAGTCTGGGTATAACCCCCATGTGACATGGAGGGGCGGGTCTCACAGAATTGGAGAGTTCCTATTTGCTGAGTAAGCACTTTCCCCTAATGCTGATTGGTCACCCTGGACGTCAGTCAGAGAGAGAGATTCCTAGAGCGACACCTGTCAACAGAACAACGCGTTGCTATAGCAACGCATCTCAGCTTGCTCTTACCAAGCGGATTGATACATTATTACAACTCAAGGCTTCATTGTTCCATTTAAAAATACAATCTAAAACACTGTGTGCTGTGTTATAGTCATGGTGTGTTTAGGTGAAGATAATATAGACATTGATAGAATATAAATCAGATAGCATTATTAAATATTACTGTATTATACATTAAGATACAGAGAGTTCTATCACAATCTCTGGCTAACTTGTACATGTGGTATTGAAATGGTTTATTTAATGAATGGTGAGTGGGCAGGACTCAGGGGTTTTTAACCTTTTCACTGCCACAGGTTATTGTGCTACATTGCTCAGGCACATAGTAAGGAAAATGGAGAAACTTGATATCCAGGGATTATATTTTATTTCCAGCCTCAGGTTCTGTATATACATAAACTGCATGCAGTCTATACAGAAAGGGGGAGGGAGGGGAGAGGGGGTGACACATTAATAAACTGTTACAATGTGCAGAAGGCAGTGTTTGGCTCTGACTCTTGGTAGCCCTTGTCAACAAGTGGCCATAACAAATAGATCCTCAGTTTGGTTAAGAACAACAACAACAAACAAAAAAAAACCAACTACAACTCCCATGATGCTTTGAGACTAGAAGCTTGGAAAAACTCAAAAAAGTTGTAGTCCAGCCTGAGCTGGGGAGCTAGCTTTGGGTCACCCCCTGCAGGCCCCTGTTTTGTGACATCAGTCAGTATGGCACGTCAGGGGTTAATGAGCAAGGGCAGCCCTGTATGCAAAGCAGCACAAGCCTGGGCGCGGAAGGACACACAGGTCTGACACATTGCTCTGTGCAGGAGTTACTTGGTGTCTGCTGACAGCAGGGCAGGTCCCACTTGTACACAGTCTGATCCCAGGTAGGTTCTTATCAGCAGGATCTGCAGTATAAATGGCTCTGTTAGTTCTAGTTACTTGGGTTACATTGTTTGATTGCATGCATGTAGCCACTACTATTTCTTAGACATATTTACAATATATCAAAGTAACATTTAAAAAAAAAAAAAAATAGCAAAATTTAAATAATTTATACATGGGGGGGGAAATATGGAGATTTTGTCACATGTAGCAATAATATTCTTAGCCTGACACAATGAGTATATTGTGTTATTAGAAGCATTATACGTGCATGGTTAGCATGTTATTATTTATGTAATTCTTTGTTATTCTGTTATTATTCCTTTGCATTAAAGAAATTAAATTCTAGTTGAAAAAAACCCAATCACAAATAGGGAGAGTTTGCTTATACTGTTATTACAGCCATTGATCTAAAGGACTGTGACTGGGGGGTAAATGCATGTGTGTATTGGGGAAAGGGATCATTGGGGTTTATTTACTAAACTGCAAATTACTACCGGTATATCTTGAGAACTGCTTTAAAAATTAAACAATGGAGCAGAAAGGAAAAAAAAACAAACAATACAGCAAATTTTTAGATTTTTAAAACCTTTTTATTCTAAATTATGTTAGTGGGCTATTGGCTCGTCTCCTCTTTATTTAATAAGTGCCTTTTGTCAACAGGAATTTGCTCCTATTTAAAATGTAGTAACTAACCTTAACTGTGTTCCAGTGTGTACAGTTAGCCTGTTGGAATATTGCATGGTGTAGAGAAAAAGGAATCTGAGTGGTTGCTGGAATTCTAGACATATCTGTGATATTCAACGCGTACCGGATTATTCTTTCAGATATAGGCCCAGATTTAATATTTTTGGATACATTGTTCAAATAATATTTTTTTTAATTTTATTTTTTTTTACAAAAGTTTAAAACATGGAAACATATCAGTTAATAAAAATATTTTTCAATATATTAAATAATTTTAAAATGTTATATGAAAATTATTAAATAATTTTGAAAGATCATCCAAAAAACAATAAATTGGGTTCTTAATTTGCTACAAAAACTTTAGTGAATAACAATTTAAACAATTTAAAAATCCAGATTGATGCTTTAAATACACATTACCGTGAGCGAACTTATCAAAGTGCCATGATTTGAAAAGTGACGCAGATTTCCAAAATTTGAGGCAATCACCATAAGTATTAGCGAGAAGAAACATAAATCGATAAATCCAATTTTAAAAGTTTTCACCATTACTAAGATCACAACACATAGATAAATGTCCCCATCTAGTCTTTTCCGGGTGAAAGGTCACATAGACCATGGCTTTGCCCTTGATGTGAGGTAGGACACAAAAAAATAAAAAATAAAACTTACAAATACAGCATATTTTTCCAGATTCAATAGGCAAAATTGAGTGGATGTCTAAATATCATTGCACACTGTCAAAATACTTATATATGACGACAACAACAATCGGCAAAAAATAAACATTACGGCATTTCATATGGCAAACAATATGAGAGAGAACTTTAAAATCACAGTTGATAGACGTGATTAGACTAAAAGTGTGCGTGTGTGTGCTTTGTCCTGTGTGAAATGTCTAACAAAGTACAGAAAGTCTTCTGAAGATGGCAAGCTGGGAAGTGGGAAATTGAGGGGGCACAAGGTTTGAGGCAAGGATGAGTTAGGCTGGGATGGTAGTAGGTGAAGGAAAGATAAGGTTTGAAGTAGGTTTAACGTCTAAATATTAGGGAGAAAGGGGGGGAAATGGGTTCCAAGTATATGGGGGATACAGCAGGTAGCAAGGGAGACCCAGACGGAGGAGAATGTCTGGATGAAGTCCACAGATCCCAGGGTTTCGGAGGTGTAATAGAAGACTTTTCTTCTTATTGGGTCTAGTGTCCTTGAGGGGTTAATTTGTGAGCCAAGCTATAGTATTTTGAGGGTGTGATCACATTGTTACACACCCAGTGAGCACTGTGACCCATGTCACTCTGTATCGTGACGCGTTTCCTCTAGCTGTGTTGGACTGTAGTCTCATCCTTTCAGAGGCGGACTAAAATTTCCAAAACATCTCACACCCAACCCTGATTTGCATTTACAAGTAAACAAACAAAAAAAAGCATAGAATTAATGGCAGATATGACTTTAATCAACCTCTATTTTATGTTTTATAGTATTATTAGTTATTTTGAAACAGAGGAGAAATGAAGGACGGTGTAATTACAATGCAGTGTCACCAGCTTCCGGGGGACCTGCTGCCTGAACAACATGCACCCAAGGTAGGTACACCATATGTCAGGAAGGCCATAATGATTGCTGTTGCTTTGACAATGTGTGAGAGACTCTTTAGTTGACATTCACTTTGTTTTGTTGTACCGATAAAACTATTCTAATTCCCTAATCTGGTGAAATCCTTTTGATATCTTTTGATATAGGATTTGATTTAATCGCATCTTAAAGGAACACTTTTAGCATCATAACTGCTATAGCACGCTGTAGTGATTATGGTGCCAGGAATACACTGATGCTGTCACATTTTGGACGGTTTGACGTATTACCTGAGGTTTGCTGGGTTCTATTCTATTGCTAAGTTCACCAACCTACCTCTCCTTCTCTCTGACTTCTACACTACAATCTTATCCTGCCACCCACCCAACAAGCCTCACGTGCTACACCTAGACTCTACAGAAACCGGAAATCCCTTGACCTGCAGCAGTTTTCTATCAACAACCAGCCTCTCCTCTCACTGATCTCTAGTACCACATGCACTTATATAGCAACTATCATCTACAACTCTACCCTCTCAAGTGCCCTAGATAATGTCCTGACACTGCCCACCCTGTCTGCCAAAGCAAACATTAACCCAAGCATACCAAATCCACCTGATACTTCTAATGTTGCTCATGGGTGGCAGAACGTCATTGTAGGAAGTCTTGTAGAATGGCTGATTTTCCAGCACTACAAATTTATATTGCTTTCTGTGCCCTCTCTCTCACACATCTCCACCTTATCCAGTCTCTCTCACCCGCGACTGTCCCATCTTTAACCAAAATCTTCAATCTCTCTCTTTCCTCTGGCACTATCACCTTGTCCTTAGACATCAACTAATCAACCCATATTAAACAATAAAGCCTTCTCTAAACTGAGGATTTTCCTAGATATTGTCCTATCTCTGTCTTTCCCTTTACCTCCAAGCTCCTTGATAGACTTGTTCATACTCGACTTACAGACTTTTTTTGAACTCCAATTCCTTACTCGACCCGTCACAGTCTGGATGTTCCTCTCCCAACATTCCAGAGACTGCCTTGACCAAGGTGAATAATGACTTAGTGATGGCTAAATCCAAAGGCCATTATTTCATATTGATTTTTCTTGATCTTTCTGCTGTTTTTACCACCCGCTTCTCCTCCTCACCCTTCACGACCTTGGCCTCAGTAACACAGCTCTTCCTACGTCTCAGACTCTCTGAGCATCATATATTGATATTGTTCTTGGTGAGTTCTTTTAAACTCCATGGCATTGTACTATCAACCTTTCCAGCTTCTACTGTTCTGTTGAGATTCACATTAGTCCTTACCGCAGTTGTGCTAAGGCAATGTGCAAAATGTGAGGTTTAAATCAGAAACTGTCACATGCAAGACTTCTGCACATCCAGATAGCTAATTAAAAGTAAAAGAAACACTATAGCATAGGAATACAAACCTGTATTCTTAACGCTATCCCTATTTAGGTTAGTGCCCCCACCTACTGTGTGTAATAAAAATGAAAAAGATAAAGATTATACAATACATCCTTTTCTCCAGCACCCAGAATACCTCCGGCATTACATAGCAGTTGTTCGTCCAATTGAATGCTACTCCATGAAGACCATTGGGGACTGATGTGCATGTGCAGTGAACATTCAATCAAATGCTTCTCGCAGGAAAACATTGAATTCAAAGGTTTCCTATGAGTTGCATTTGGTCGTATGAGCAAGAGAAACCCAGTCGTTGCTGCGGAAGCCGCTCTAATGGCTGTCTGGAGGACAGACAGCCACTACACTAGAGGGCCATTCATTCAGAGGAAGTGTCCTGGATTTTTTTTGTGGTCTTTTAATTATGGCTTGTGCGATTTCTATTTATTTATTCACTCATTTTAAAATTCTCAATAGTCTTTATATTTTACACTATATGTCCTGGCATAGCTAGAGTATACCATATAAATTATTAGCCCCTCATGGCGCAGTAAGTGTGGGTGCATACACACCTAAAGAATAATGTGGCAACGACCGAACCCTGGACCATGAGGTGTTGTAGAGGTAAGTATTTTTTTTGTTTTACTTCCCTCTGCTGTGCTACTTACCCCTGTAAATGCTAAAGTTATGTTTACTAGGTTGCAGGAATGAGGGAGTGTGACTTTCAAAAAGGGTAAGTTCATATGGCTGGGGATACCAACAGTCTCATGAATATTGCTTTGTTGTGGATTCCATGTACAGTAAGTGATGTTAGACCAGGGCTGTCCAACCTTCGGCCCCCTAGATGTTGCTGAACTTCAACTCCCATGATTCCCTGGCTATCTGCTTCATTGAAAGAATCATGGGAGTTGTGTTAGACCATTATCCAGGTTATCAGCTTGTACTTATACTGCAGATCCAGGATCACTTTAAAAACCTTCTTCATATGTTTAAAGTGAGTGCCCAGAGCAATTATGTTGCTTTAATTGACAGTTTCTCTGATCTCCAACTATTTCAGAGATAATTGGCTTGTTAAAAGCAGAAATCAATCACCATAACAGTAGGATATAGTGCATGCCTTGCATCATTTCAAGTGGACAGAGAGGGACACTTTAATTTTAGAGGTGTGAATGGAGGTGTTTGCAGGGGTGGGGTGGTTCTGAGAAGTTTTATGTGATATACTTATAGTATTTTATGCAAATAAAATGTAATTTAGAACAAGAACAATGTATTTTATTTACAAAGACTGATTCCTAAACAAACATTTTTTTCTAGTTTAAAGACACATTGATGTGTCTATTATCGCTGTGGAGCTCTGTTATACACTCAGACACACCAAAAATAGGGAGCTCCTAGAAAAGATGGATATTAGGATACAAAAGATGGATATTAGGATACAAAAGATGGACAGAGGGATTTGGGATCAAAGTAGGGACTGTCCCTCTGAAATAGGGACACTAGGGAGGTATGAAGTAGGGTCTTATACCTGCAGCCGCTCATAAAATTCACTAAAGCCATAAGCCCACCCACACTCAGAGCCATCACAGGAGGAAGCAATGCTTCCATTCCCAATATAAGCAGTAAGCACATATATTATCTTGAGATACTGCACTGCAGAGGTTTCTTGGAGTTTAACTTCAAATATCTACATCCTAAAGGAGAAAGCGGAATAACTGCCTATGGAATAAACTCAGCATTGCATTAGGTATAATAGAGCATCAGTAATGGCTGTTCTAGTCTGGATCTTCAAATGTGAGCATATTTAAAAAAAATAAAAAATTAAAATTATTTTAAATGTGTGTTTGCATTTATTTTTAATGCCTTGTGGCTGTCTCCGCGTTCTATTGAAATGTGTTTTTTTTTTTTTTTTTCGTCTTAGTGGATGCTGTTCCTTTAAAAGGAGAATTCTGTATTAACAGTCATTCTGGAGAGATCACCTTGGAGAGCTCCAGCATTGCTGTCAGACATAAACCCATTGTTCTCACCTTTGTGCGATTTAGTGGCTGAGGTGGCAGGCATAAACCTGGCGTTTTGTTAGACTGAATATTCTATCAAGCCTGGACTTGTCTTGGGGACCAGGGAAATGAACAAATGAATAGACAGCAGGAGGAGCCATGTTGTTAGAGTGTAATATTATACAACATATTGCCAGGGAAAGTCTGTATTTTTAATGTAATTGATTGATTGGTTTATTGAAAAGAATACAATAAAAGGGGGAGGAGAGAGAGAGAGAGAGAGAGTGTGTGTGTGTTTTTTTCCCCTTCTTCTAATGATTCTTCTTTTATTAAAATAATAATAATAATAATCCGAGGGGGCACATCCTAATATAATTGTGCTGCACACTATTATGAGGTGTGTGGGAAGAAGAATTCATTAATCTGAAACAAAAAACAAAAGCACTTATAGTGTAGTATTTAATACAACATAAAATATAAAACCAATAAAGAAGACAGGCACACTCACAAGTAAACTGCACAAAATAAATTGTGCAAAAATTGTGAGTGACTGTCTTATAAATATTATAGTACAAGTGCCTTTGTACTTTGTTTTTGTTTTTTTTCCCTTCTCCATTTCCCTCTATATATACAATTTGAGAGTGGTTGTATCCCAAAAGTGATTATATTTTAAAGGTAAACACATTTTTATTTGTACTTGCAAATTTAGAATACCGTATATAGAATAATTCCAGAGCTGATGTTTTCTAGAATTCCCAAGCGTTCTGGTTTTAAGGAATACAAGGTTTGTTGCTGTGAAGAATATCTGTGTAAGCCATTGACTATTAGTAGGACTTGGCTCTTTGGCTCTTCGGCTGTAGTTGGACTGTGACTCTCATTTTGCTCACCTGTTTATTGCACAATGGATATTACAACTTTCAGCTAGCCATAGCCTTCGATTTTAGAATGTGAGGAATTTGGGGTAAAGCTACAGCTAGTGTAATAGACTGTTATGGAACTACTGCATATCTTTTCAACTTGTTTTTTATAAAATAAGTTATGTATTGTATGTGTTTTTTTTCCCTCTCTCTGTCTAGATGATTACATCTAAAAAGCCTTCTGAGGAATTCAAATTCTTCTTCATACCCAAAAAATTGTCCTCGTACCCCGAAGCTCGACTACGCTCTACATCATCAATAAAGAAGACCGGAAACTGGCTCGCACAAAAACCTTCAGTCCAGGTACAACAAACCAGCTCTGTAAAACTTGGCTACTCCATTATTAGTTAGTGGTCCGTGATTATAGAAGAAAACCGCAGAGCGACCTTCTATAACCTGCAATTATCTACTCTCTGCAGAGTATTGTTTAAAATCCATTATTTGGTAGCAACCAGTTTAGAGCCATGTTGTTACTTAGTCAAATTTCAGTTTGTATGTTATTCACTAAACATTGAATTATAGTAAATTGAACACTGCCTGGGTATTTCACTAAACAAAGGATTTTGTCCGAATGCACAAAATCCTGTGAAAATTGCCTAATTCCGACTAATATGGCAATTCTTATATTTACTAAAGCCAGATACGATCAGGATTCGGTCTCCCAAAGCGAATTTGTAGCAATTTCCTCTATGCATTTGGTGTCCTGTATATAATCTGTGCTTTCGCATTTAAATTCTGTACAAAGTATAGGATTCAGAGGATTCACAAGGGCCCATTTTTAAAATAATAGGGGTCCAGGCACTCCTTGGTTCAAGACAGGCACTTTGAGAACCACAACAGCAACGTTTCGACCCCAAAATGTCTTTGTCAGCTTGACAAAGACCTTTTGGGGTCGAAACGTTGCTGTTGTGGTTCTCAATAAAGTGCCTGTCTTGACCCAAGGAGTGCCTGGACCCCTATTATTTTACTAATGTTTGGAAATCTGGTGTTTGATTCCGGCTCAGCAAGCACCCTGGCTCAGATTTGTGGGAGTGAGTGCAGTTCCACATATACTATTCAAGGGCCCATTTTTAATCTGAGTAGGGACTGAATTTGTCCCGCAGGATTCACAGTCTCATATGATTTTAAGTAGTATTTGCCTACTAGCAGAAATCTAGGTCAAATGTATGCTCATTTGGGGCATGCATCGCAAAATCCAAACATTGTTGAAAAGTGTGAACAATCCCCAAATTTTTGCATTTGGACTTTAGTAAATGTGAAACATTTTGGTAAAAATAGCTGATATGGAAAAGAAAATCTCCAATTCCGCAAGTCACAATTTGGCTATTTTAGTATAAATTTTGCAAACTGTGTGTAACATCACTGCAGTTTGTTGTTTAGTAAATAAATCGCACACACAGAATTTTTGCAAATGTAATAGGAATGGAAAAACGAAAGGCAAAAATAGTCATAAAGTCATGACTGAAAAAAAAATCCAGGTCAAGTCAGTTTGGATATTTTGTTCCACAATTTTAAATTCACTTCAAATTCATTTTTCAATTAATTTTGCATCACTGGCAATTCATTATTCCGGAACATTAACCAATCAGGACAATTGCTCCATGTCGCCATCCCGACAAGCAGCAGACATACTTACAAGAGGCTCTTCCCTATGTTTAAAGGGTCTCTAGTGCACTGGGTAAAGAAATTATCTTACAATAAGCAGTTGATGGTGAGCTGGTACCTGGGGTTGAATGAATGTATGATTTGTCTGCTTTGGCCAATAGGAACCCATTTTTGGTTCATGACCAAGGAGTTAAGAGCGACTGTATTAAAAAATATCTGTTAATATTTCCCATTCATTTATTTTTCCCAGCTGGTGTTGGACACACAGAGAGAAGACATTGATATAAAAACACGGAATATTTTGGACAAAGAGAATCAGTACAACCAGGTTTGAAAATATCTCTACATTAATTAGTAATTAATACATTGTGTGTATTACTGGTATAGACGTTATAACACGCCACAATATATTTTTTACACATTGCATAAATAATTCATTTGAACACACACACTTAGTGAATATTGCAGATTTTCCCAGATTAAGTCTACCTCCTATGCTAGCCAATAGAACCAGGAACTGGCTGAGAGATTTTAACCCACGTGCTTGTTTTTTTTTTTTTTTTTAACTGATTTCTTTGAATTTATTGAGCATGAATGATTACTTCCCATTACATGCACACTTACTCGGTCATTTCTTGTGGAACTGACTGCAGAAGGTTCACACATGCACCAAGTTGCTGTTAGCTCCTCGCTGGCATCTTGCACCCCCCACGCATGGGATGGTCAATGATATTTTGGCTGCATGAAAAGGGCTGCGGAAGTTGAGTGTGACCAAGTCCTCCTGTACACAATGCATTCAGCTTGTTAGTGCACGGTGTAAGCACACCAAGTGTATAAGAACTTTGATGGATAATAAGGATCTGATATTTCCTAAAGTTAAAGGAGTGGGCTTGGGCATCAGGGAATCCTCATTATAAAATGTTGTGATAAAAATATGAGGGACTACATTCAAAGCTTCCAAACCCTGTACTCACTACTGCCACAAGCTATTCTGATTAGGGTGACAGGACTGTCCCTGAAATCATCACTGGTAGGACAGCTCTGTATGTCTGTATACAGTGTTTGCAAAACCTGAAAGAGATAAATGGAAGTTTTGAAAATGTCTCTTACTAAGTCTTCTCTTTGTACACTACCATTTTGTTAGACAAAAAAAAATTGTAGTGCATCAATTGTGTCATTCTTCTATGATAGTGTCTTTACAATTGGCACAAAATAGCTTTAATTTTATCTGTATTTGTTTATTTTATAGTTACCTGGTTTGGTTGATACATTCAGATACGTTTAGGAAAGAGCCACTGGGTTTCATTAGCTCCTACTTGTATTTTGCAGATGCTAGAGGTATTTTTCAGACAAGAAGACCTCCTTGAATTACGTCGGAAAGAGATTCAGCACAAGAGGTGGAGCGACAATGTTGCAGAACCATTAAAGAAAATCATAGCGCGTCATGTTGATGGCGAGTCAAGTGAAGACATTGAGTGGCGAAGACAGTTTCTACTTGAGCAGTACGAAGAGTACTTAAAATACTGTAACAGCAAGGTAAGTATCAGTATACAAGACTTTATTTGCACATCTTGTGCAAATTAATCGTCCCATAACATAGTGTCAATTTAGAAGAATTTGTAGATAAGAAACAATGGAGTAAACCTTATGTACCCTTTTAAATTTACACTAAACAATAGGGTTTTTCAAGGAAGTAGCTCTGCTGACTTGAGAACCCACATGCAGAATTAGAAGTTTATTCAGTTAACTTGGAATTGTGAAGATTTGACAAGGGAATTTCAAATTTAAAGGCAATATTGCTTAATGGGGGGTAGACAAAACTATGCTATTGTCCGAAAATTTGCAAAGAGCTGGTAAGTTCTCCAGTTTAAAGAATAAACCCCTAGACTAAATCGTAGGGATTTGTATATTTTTTCCAACTCTGCTAGGTTGGCCCTAAAGTGCCATCGTCACATTTACATTTCAGAATAAGGTAGAATCTTAAAAATTTAAAAACTTGACTGTCTTTTTTTGTAATTACATTGAAACGCCAATGTGAACAAAGTATAGTAGCAACTGACGGTAACATGCATCCAGGGGCGGACTTATAACTCACAGGGCCTGAGGAATTTAAGGGCAATAGGAGATCAAGCCCCCCACTCACCCCTCCTGGTGTGAGAATTTTTGGTTACTACTACTCTTCTCCCCCTTCTTTGTGCAGTTGCTATTCGGTTGTATTGATTGGCGGTACATCCGGATTCTGTAACTATGAAATGCCATATGACATATTATGAACCAAAAGAAACTGACAATGGACACACAGCTTCGCTTGTTTCATGATTCAGAGTTCTGTTCCTGGCACAAAAAAAGAGATGCTAGATGGGGAAAAAAGATGATTGGGGCAGCCACTAAATGTTTATTTTATTCACAGGTCAAGCGAGAAGTGACCAACAGAGGCAGAAAAGTCTTTATGATATATTTAATAACAACAATAATAAAAAAATATATAATAAATATATATTATATAATTTATCATTTTTTTTACTGCCTTTTCATTTTTCCACTTTATTTGTTACTTCTGCTCACTTGATCTGTGAACCAAATGGTGCAAAAATTTGCCTGTCAGTGTACTGCAATAAATATATATCTATATATATATATATATACATGCATACATACATACATACATCCTTCCAAATTCAAAGAGGCTTGCACCCCTGGTAAAGATACTAATATTGCCCGGTGCTAATCCAGCACAATGATGTAGATATTCCAATAAATGGATAGCACTCCAGGGTTTTTCAGATGAAAATAAAATTTTACTTTTAATTCATGTTAAAAATAAAAAAAATACATCAACGTTTCGGCTCTCCTCTGGAGCCTTCTTCAGGATGACAGACATGTCGCTGAATTGCTAGCATCATTGTATTTTTTTGTTTTTAACATGAATTAAAAGTTACATTTTATTTTCATCTGAAAGACCCTGGAGTGCTATCCATTTGTTGGAATATATATATATATATGTATATGTAGTGCACTTATTGGCCCATTTTCACATTTAGGCATGGATGAATCCTGAATTGACAAAACCAAATGTTTTTTTTTTTGTCTGTCTGAATCAATTTGGTAAACGTCTGGTATATGGCACTAGATGGTACCCATTGCTTGTTTTTTGTAATGCAATACATTTTAATGTGATGATTTTATTTTAACTTTATGTACTTTTTGGGACATCTTCTAGGGCAGAGTATTTAGAAGAGATTATGATTCCATGGAATACAACCCTTTCCTTTATCAATTCTGCAAGAAATATCTCAGGGTAAGAAAATTTATACTGATTATCATTTCTGTATCAGACTATTACATTCCTTGAAGGCATTTTTGTCACTCTAATTGGGACTTAATTCAGAAAGTAAATGGAATTGCAACAGTTTGCCAAAAATAATTAAGCTGACAGGTGTGCCTTTTGACAGTTGATATTTTGGGCTAAAATTAGGAATTCCCTTGTGAAAATTCCTGGTTTAGTAAATAAACCTCATAATCAACACTTTGTGCTGTAAACCTGGCCAGTAAAGGTTGTACATACTTGAAGATGGTCTATGCTTTTTCCACGGCTCATAACTGCAGTCATGCACTAGATATTTTGCACGGCTGTTGTGGCATTTAGGGGAAGGGGTGTGGACTGTTCGGGTCACAGTTACCTATATTTTCCGTGGTCATAGTTGTATATTTTTTTCTTAGAGTATCAACTGCACAAAATAAAAAAACTGACTTTTTCAAATAGACTGATTTACAATTGCATATCTCCATATCACGAATTCCATATCTCTGAATCCCCATACAAATCACTAGCACAATGGACAAGCTTGGTTGCGTTGAGGTTTGGTGGCCCTAAACATGAAATGATTGCTGGTTTGGCGAACAGACATTCTATGGTGATTTTATTCACAGATCAAATGACAACTGACCTATGGAAGGAAAGAGCGGAAGAGCAGTAAAACTAATAAAATATTTTTTTTCCCCCAATATCATAAAAAGATTGCACTACAAGGACTTGATTAGTACAAAGATAAAACTAAGCTTTTATTCCATTGTATCCATAACATGTCAACGTTACACTGCCTACACAGTGACATTTTTGCTGAGAGACTGTAATATATCCTCACAAATGAAATTAAAATAGAGTGCTCGCCAAGATAACTTGTGCACCGTTCACAGCTGGAGATTTGCACGTGTACTTGCTAGGGGTGTGGGCGTACAGCAGGCCCATGAGATTAGGAGGCATGGTGTTCGAATTCCAGAATGTTGCCTAGACAATCAGTGAGGCGCACCGCTGGGTGCCCTCAAAATACTGCACAGAGAGAATCCTCATGTATGTGCAGAGAGAACCTATGAAATCGAGGCAACACTCCTTTTCTCCTCTTATTCCCACTATTGGTTACTTTATGTTTAATGTGAACCAAATGGTGAGAGAATTTATATTATGTAGATATTTTGTAGCACACTGGTTGTCCAATTTTCATGCTTTTTTTTTTTTGTCCGAATAATTTTCCTGAATGTTTTTCATGGACAATATCTGGACGACCCAAACTGTCATATGAATGTGTCGGGGGATCTTTTTGTACACAAGTCTACGAAAAATAAACTGTTACACTCCTCCCCCCCCCCCCAAAGATATTTGGCAACAATACTTTGTTCCTTTTAAGAATATATTCTTAGAACACTGCCGTGCATTTTTCTGAAACAAATCTCTTGTTTTTTTTAAATTTTAATTTAAATACTTTTTATGACACTGGGCACAGGATACCATAAAAATACAGCCCAATGAGTTTTAACCTAGAAAACAACAGGTCAGTGATATCTCATTTTAGGATTTTTTTTAGCAATAGATGACCAGCTTGGCTGATATGAAGCTGGTTACATTTTAGTATTTTAAGTGTGCTCCACCCTGGTTTTCCAATCCATCTCTAAAACAAGTCGCGATGTTTTAATGACCTTCAATATAAAGTCAGTTGTAAAATGCATGTGGGCCAAGCAGGAAATTATTTATCTGCTTCTTTTGACTCTGATTCTTCTTACCCTTAGGAACCATGGTTATTATGGTGCGGTAGTTTAGAAATTCTTCCAGAGGATTTTTTTCTGGCACTTGGGCTTTGAGCTTTCTCTTTTAGTTGAAGTGATTCTTGATCATGTCTTAGACCCCCTTCTATTTTCACTCTACGTTGCCATATTAGGTAATCTGTCTTAATTTAGATTACAATAGTTCTTGTATATCTGAACATTATCAGTTTATATTTTCTTATTCTGGTTTCTTTTTATACCTTCCGTACATTGTCACCAAATAACTCTAATGTAGATAACAGGAATTTTTAGACCATTAACAACTGTAACGTCACTTGTTCCAAAAAGAATGTCAAAATTCAATACAAGATATTTCATGTATATCTGTGCACCACCCATTTTTATAATTTCTTTCTCTGTTCGTCCTTCTTACCTCTTGTCACCAACTGCATCTCTTGTTGCTAACTTGAATTTTTAAACAATTAACAACTGAAAATTGAGGCTTTCCAAACAGAATTTATACCCATTTCTCCTTCAAACACCAAACTATTTTCAGGTCAATTGTGCCATCATCAACATCAACCCACAAACTCACCATCTTGTTGTCGTTTATATACTCCGGCCTCTACCCAATTACAAAGTTTGACTGTTTTGGACGTAAATTTGAAAATCACTTTGAATTCCTAGCTCTTCTAGTATTATGGATGAATATCCCTTTTAGAGATTTCTTCTTAAAGGTATATTGCACACATTTACCAAACCTCTTGTTCAGGCACTCTGCTTCCATGTCAATTACGGCAAGGTCTTACATGTGCTCAAATGACCTCCTTACAATGCCTGGTGAATGTTCCTCCCAGTATTGTGTGCCTTTCCTGGTCTCTGCTTCTTTCAGTTCAACCCTTAAATAATTCTCACCCTGGCATCTTGTCATCTAGGATGACATTTTCAAACCCTTATAAAGCTCACCCCTAGACAGGTGCAGTTGTCCTAAAAAAGGACACTCCAGACCGCTCAAGCACTTCAATTTGATGAAATGCTTTGTGTGAAGAGTGTCTTTTCGTTTTCTTTCCTTTTTTTATTTTGTAAAAAGTGCAGAATTTACAGAAATGGTCACTTTTATAATTTTACCTGATTACACCCTCATGGCTATCAGTCAGATAACTAACTGGTCCTGTTGCTTCCTGCTTTGGTTAGCTCAGTGGAGCTAAACTAAAGAGAACTGTAATAGCTCAGAGCACCTGCCTTGCAAAGACTGTTCATTGAGCTGTTTTAGGAGGTCTGTGATTGGACAGTTGGGAGGGAGGGATTAAAAAGACTGCAGGCAAGAGATCTGCAGCTTTTGCAAGCCGATTTACCCCCAATGGAAAAAAATGCATAATTAAATGCATGCAAGTTTTCATTGGTTGTATATACTACTGAACAGTGATTTTTCTACAGCTTATTGTATTTGTTCTGGTGAGCAGTGGTGTATTTAGAATTTGTGCTGCCTTGGGCATGACAAAACCCCATCTAAATTTGCTCAGCCCCTTCATGTCCAGGCAGCATCTTTTCCTGATTAAGACCAACACGCAGTTTGACTGACAGACACACACTGAAATACACTCACTGACAAATTTACTGACCGGGAGCACTGTCATCTGAGCTCTTCCTGCTCAGCTACCTCGCGCGCTCCGCAGTGCTACCCGAATGACGTCATATTCCATCTCCCATCATCACAGCGGGCCGCCCGCATTGTGAGAGGCTTGAACGCCTCTGGGGGACCCTGAGGTGGCCAGCCGGCCAGCTCTTGGGTCCCCCACAAAAGACACTAACAGGGCACATGCCAGGGTGCCTGGGGGGCAGCATTTTTTGCTGCCACCCTGAAATTCCTGGTTAGCCTCGTTAAAGATACAGTGCTGCTGGTGAGTAGAATCATTCCCTTCAGGTTTTGTTTCCATAAGAATCTATTAGTTTTAAAGCAAACTCCAGCTTTGGCCATATATCTAAACATAGCTTGCCACATAGCAGATCTCATCTGTAGCTTTTGCAAGGCCTCCTCTTCTAACCCCGCCCAGACTTTCTGTGGCTGTCCAATCACAGACTTCCTATTCATGCTCAATTAGAAGTCTTGCAAGGCAGCAGCTTTGAGCAATTGCTGCCTCTTGGATGTAGCTCCTCTGAGCTAAACAACCAGGATGTAACAGGACAAGTGGATTCATTTATAAAAGTGTCATTTTATATTGAAATCTGTACTTTTTTTTGTAAAATGAAAAAGAGCACACATTGTTCACACATCAAGCACTTCAGCAAGGGTCTGGAGTGTCCCTTGAAGGATGAATGCAGATGTCCACTCTCCACACCAGTCCTGCCAAATCCACAAGCACAGCTCATCTCAGTCCTCTGTCTTTTCATCTGTCCTCTTTTCCTACCCACATATTTTGCTCGGACATTTTCCAGAATGCTATACATGCAAACGCATTCTCACAGGAAGTGCAGCCTCATGGGCGTTAAAGTGACTTACATCTTTATACCATGCTGTGCCCCGATTACCTGGCATACGATGGAAGTAAGAAAAAAAAATTACTTTAATTTTTTTAAATAGCACAATCCATAACGAACGGTTAGTTAAGTAAATCCACAAAATGGCAGCTCCCTTATATAAACCCTGCCCCTCATATATGAAGTTCCCAAGTAATTCCTGTACCCACAGAGGTCTACCCTGTCTCACCTGGGACAGCTTGTCCTCACAATGGCTTCTGAAACTCTATCACACCTTCTTGCTCGACAGCCCATGTGTCACCATCCCTTCTGGATACACTGAAATATAATTACACCTTACTTCCTTTAGACTGTAAACTTGCTCAGCAGGGCTCTGGTCGCTTATTCTTCTGTATTTTTTTGCTTGTTTACAGTTACTTGTATCTTTTGTTTACCTGGTTACAGTGCTGCAGAGTATATTGATGCTTTATATATAAAACAATACTGTTTTTTTTACATGATAGTATCTAATAAATATTTAACCACTTTATGTTAGGGCACGCTATGCCATCCTACAAAAGAAGGCTTGTACGTCAATAGGGCAGCATAGCATGCCTTAACAATCTGGCCCAGATACTTACCATCCATGCCGATCACTATCTGGGGACTTGTCTGAGAACCCGGGCAGTCTCCATGCAGTCAGTAGAGCTAATCTGAGTCATTGTGATAGATAAAGTGTGAGACACCATTTTACAAACATGGTATGATATGTTGTACTCATGAGACATCGCTGTACAGAAATATGTTTTAGGCCAGTAAAGCTGTAAAACGTATCAGGACTATATTATCGGTGAAAATGCCGATTTTGTGTGTAAAATGCAAAAAATAAATATGAACATGAATTTTGGCCAGTGTTTGTGATTAAATGGCTAATAAAAAAGACTGGCCAACACCTTTTTTTTTTTTTTAATTATTTATTTTTATTGTGCATAGGGAGGAACAAACATGGCTGCAATGCCACAATAGCGTTTAAATGCCTTCGCAAAGCTGACAATACTGTGACATGGGTTTAAACTGCACACATTTTTTTTAAATTGTTAGAGTAATGCTGAGTAAATCAGGTTAGTAAATGCGAGTAACAATAGCAAGAGGTGTGTTTACGAGAAATAAATTGACATGACTGACGTAGATTAGTAGCCTGCTGAATTGCTAAACATTATAATAAGCAAAATGGACAATCTGTCAAAAGACAAGATTAGAAGAGAGAGCAATTGAACGCTATGACAGCTGTATGCCTAGCTAGGAACATAGATATCGTGGTCATGCTTAATAAACAGTTGTAGGTTAGAAAGGTACGTAAGCTGAACTAACTTATATAACAGAATAGCAAGGCAATACATAGATAGGCTTAGCTTATAATTGCTTGGTCCCTAGCGATACCCCCCCTGCTGTCCCCGGCATAAACAAAAGGGCTATTGAATTGCATACATACAGGTGTGAGAGTTCATCTCGGGTATTAAGAGGTAATGAATATTGGGCACTGTGCCTGACATTGAGTCCCAGTCTTGTGTGGTTCAGCCGATGCCTTGCTGGGGCTGGGTGTGCTCCCACTGCGCTGTTAGTTGCAACATTGGTGCGTATCGCATTCCTCTTGGTCCAGCAGTGTGGGAGAAGAGTGTCTCAGTGTGGGCAGAGGACCTATTCGGTATGTATAATGTGGCTCCAGTTGTGGTTCCCCCCTGTCGGTGAAATCGTTGGCTGTAGCTGTGGCTGTGGGTTTGTGCTGCTGCTGCCGCCGTTTTAGGCCTCTTGGTCTGCCACTTGCATGTGTGGATGAGTTGGCCATTGCCCCTCTTAGGCTGGGTCATTATCAGGGAGCGAGGCGGTGTTCTGCGCTGTGCTGTGGGGGTCCCCTTAAGATTCGTTCACCCTTGGTGTGGCTCCGGTCACCCGATATCGGGTTGGTCTTTTTCAGGCGCCTGTGGTGCCCGGGATGGGAACTTACGGCGTGTGCCGGGACGTTCTCTTGAGCCTCTCGGAACGGGCCGCGTGGCGTACCTTCAGGCTGGGTCCCTGGTTCCGGGGGCCACGCAAGCTGTTCCAGCCTCTCCCAGAAGGCGTCAAAAATGCAGGTGAGTCTGAGCTCCGTTTCTCTCTCGGCCTTGCAGAGGGTTGAGGCATGTGTGTCGTTCGCCATTTTGTCGGTCACACCAGCGACCACCAGTCCGCCCGATCTGTTCAACTGCTTATCACCTGCTGAGGGGTCCGTGAGGGGGTGGACCGGGATAGCCCCCGCCGGTCCAGGGGGGGGGGGGGGGGGGGGGAAGAACGAGGGCCCGGAGTCCTACATCTGGCTGGTTCAGGCCGCAGAGAAGCGACCGTCCTCCCTGTGCCCGCCATGCTGGTAGGCCTCGCTGTGAGTTCGGGTACGCCTGTGTAACATCATCGCTTGGGTGGTGTCTGTGTGTGCGCCCCGGTATCACCCATCACTTGGTGGCCTTTAATCTGCATTTTAGTGCCTTTCAAGCGTCTAGAATCCGTTGTTTTAGCCCCAAGCAGCAGGAGCTGGTGAGGCATGCTTCCTCCCTGCTCAGCGGTCAGGCCCTGCCCCCCGGCCAACACCTTTTTGAATACCCTGGCTTGTTTACTTTTGAAAATGAGATGCCATTTATGCATATCAAATTATGTTTCATATATAAATATTTGACGAGAAATGAAAGCCCTATTTCTCCTGCACAAATGATGTATAATAAGTGTGGGTGTACTTAATATGAAAGAGGTAAATCATGGTTGAATTTAGGTTTTGATTTGGTTAGACCTTGTACAATTGCCTTTGTTCTTATGGGGTTACTATGTCGACAGTAGGTAATATATTGACACAAACTAACAGATTACTTTTTTTTTTTTGCGGTAGGTGTCTACACCATCGTTTTGTGACCCTCTCCTTTTCCAGATTCAGAGGAGAATAGAAGATGATCGAATTACCTTGTATTGTGAAACCGGTACATATTGCCCTAGCAGTCACATATAACTTGTTCCATATTCATTTTTGTCTGTATCATAAAGTGTATATTAAAGAGCAGGGTTGTTGTAGAACTTTAAAAAAGTAAGTTTGTGAAAATATCACGGTAGCTGTAGTTCTGCAACAGCCAATGCTTTAATAAGGATAACACTAAACTGTTTGAAGGAATTCCAAGTAAAATGTGAATTTCAAATTAGGCTGAAATAGCTAACTTGTGACTACAATGCTATTGGCCTTTTAAATTAAACTTTGAACTCCATAGATTTCATTTTAAATTTTGTCAAACATTTCAGCTTGTCAAGAAGATAAGGATAAACCGCAGGGCAAATAATATTTGAGATATAGTGTCATACATTTCATCTTGTACATGTCTTTTCATATCCACAGGTAGAATACATTCTGCTAAGGAAATCAGTGCTTTAAACTTGCCACGTGTACCATTTGGTCGTCAACAAATTAGTAGCAAAGATTGGCTGGAGACTCCACTTACTTTCATAGAAAGTGAAATTAGACAAAAAAGCAGGTATGCGGTGGTAGATATATTGTATTTTTGATGTCTAGTTGTGATTACCATATGATTAAAAATAAAACAAAACACTTCCTTAACTGACTCTAAATCTACTGCACGTGTCAGTAGCAGACAGACCCCTTCCAAATCAGGAAGAAGCTCCACCAATCAGGATCATTTCATTATGATCTATGGGGTTTTATTGTTAAAGGAACACTCCAAGCATTATAACTAGTTCAGAGCACTGTCCTGGTTAAGATGGCAGGAGCGCCCTGTGCCACCCCTAAATGTAAGTAGTCAAACAGTTTTAGAATGGCTTGTCTTCTTACCTTGGGTCGCTTCCCACTTCCATCAGCCGGAAACTCTATGTGAGTTAAACCTAGCAGTGCAGGCCTTTGCTCATTTTTTGGTTGTGAGTGATCAGGTGGAGCTCTCAGTCAATGAGCTGGCCCTACTGCCCATCTTAGCTCAAAAGAGCACAGAAGTTCCCCAGCGGAGCTTCTAGCTAATGGAGTGGTGGCCAGTGAACCTCAGATGATAAGCAAAACTGTTTTAACAACACATATATGAATTCTAGAGAAAATTATGTTATTTTGAGTAATAATGTATTGATCTGCCTTCAGACATTAAAATAATACTGTTGTCAGACTCAGTCAGTCCCCAACAAAACCTTCTATCAGTGAGAAGAGATCCAAATTCAAAACTATGCTTTCCAATTGCCTTCTACACCCGTTCCTTGTCTTCATGTTTAATATATAGAGGAGACAGAGGTAGGACTTTCCTTTGTTGTAGGAAGGTGCATTTACATAAAATGGATTCTCTCCTTAAACTGTCATCAAAACAAAACTATAAGACCTCAATGAACACTATCCTAGCAACCTACATTTCTACCCTACCCTTACCTTTTGTGTCACATTATCCCACTCCCTCTAGCTGCTAGCATGTAAGCTCATTTAGCAGGACCCTCAATCCCTCTGTTCCTGTGTGTCCAGCTCATCTGGTTACATATACGTTTCTGTTAGTTCACCTATTGTACAGCGCTGCAGAATTTGGCGCTTTATAAATAATAATCTGTTATTCTGTGCCATTGGATTAAATTTCGAGTAAATACTTAATTTGGAAAATACGTTTCCATCACAACTTTTAAAATGTATTTATTACCGCTTGTGCTTGATATTAAAAGCCATTAAATATCTGACACTGTATCAACTGTTTCATTGTAGACGAAGAATGAGAGGAACATTTAATAAAGTAACGATGGACTTCAAAGCATGGAAGGAGGCCAGGCATTCTCCAGCGTTCTGTAACACAGAGATCAAAAAGTACCGTAAACCTAAAACTCCAACCAGACCTCCCCCCCTTCCATCATCTAAAAAAACCTGATCTGGTAGCCAGGCATCTGAAATATTATAGAGGCAACACTTATTCTCCCCATCTCAGGCATTTAAGTTTAGTCAGTAAGGACTAAGAGGACGTAGAAACATTTAAGGATATTAGAAAGGAAGCTTGTACCCAAGTCAATCACCAGTTGCTACCTTAATTTGCTTAATAGGAATACTGAATATCTGTAGTATGGTAATGTGATCCATTTTAGTGTAATTATAAGATAATTAGTCATTAGATTAAATAAATTATATTATTCACCAATGGCAGTTTCTTTATAAATTATATATTTAGACCATTAACAATAGAATTCATGCAATAGGCACCCAAATAGGTTTTTATATATTTTTTTTTGAATAATTCTATGGAACAAAAACTATTAAATGAAATTATCAGGTATTTTGCACAATACATGTAGTTTTTTAGTAGATAGATGGCATTAATGTATGAGGTTACCCCTGAGCCACAAACCCTCCACTCAACCCAGACTACCTCAAAAGGGGACTTTTATGCAGACCCACCCCTTCACAATTATTGTTGAATGGTACTTTTCCATAACTGTTGTCCTTTTGCAAATGCAAAATCTGCCCCAGTATTCAGCTTCTGTCGTTGTAGTGCTTTGCGGTTACGTGGGCCAGATGTATACAACAACAGAGGGGGACGATGGAATTGTACATTCCAAAAGGAAGTGCGAACATTTTCAATAAGATTAGCAAAAACTTTTTAAAAACATCAAAACAGTTTAATGCTCCGTTAAATGTAAAATAATAGTAAACTTATTGTATAAAAGTAGAAATTGTCTTCTTGATAATAATTAACAATACGTCAGTTGCTGTTAACCGGCCAGTGTTCCAAATGCAGCGTAATGGAATGTCATACGTAGTGAATATTCAGTCCATTGGTATTTTGAAATGCTAGATACATCTTTCAGGTGAATAACATTATATTTTTGTAATAAATGATAAACACACACTCACAATTAAGTGCTTGGCACTTTAAGAGACCCATGTCCAACTGTTTAACCGCCTGCCGTGACAAAGTCCTTTCTATACAGTGGAAAATGTATTGTGTCGGATGGATCCTTAAAAACGTGCTCCAGGTTGGAACGAACTATGATTTTAAGGCAATGTAGAAATAATGCAATAAAAAAAAATATATATATACAAAAGCAATCAATTCAAAATAATTTAAAATATATATTTTTTAAAATTTTGTACAAATCCCCATGCATTACGTCATTAACCTTACGCTCTGACCTCACGAGAAAGTGATCATCAGAATCATAACTGTTCAAAGCAGTCTCCTGGGTGACGTTAGATTAAAAAAAGAAGCCAACAAAATTTCACAGGAAGAAATACGACTCCTTCTCAGCCTACAAGACTTGTCAGCAGGGCCGTCTTTAATATCGATTGGACCCTGGGCAAAGCATTTGCTTGGGCCCCCTGGACCCTGTACCCCTCCCCAGGCGTGCAAACACGTTATCACCCTTAACGCAGTGGCTACCTAAAGTAGAGAGGTGCAAGAATATTTTTTTGGGCCTCCCTATTGCAAGGATGTCGTGCGACTCCAGCAATGCCTTGACAGCTGGGGCTCTACCATTTACCCATGTTTGCATGTTTTTATTTAGCCCTAAGCAGTTTTTGTGTGGAATATGTTTGTATGTGGTGTTGGCGTTTGAATGTAAGCATGCATTTATGTGTAGTGTTGGTTTTTAAATGCAGGGGTGTGTATACATATAATGTTGGTGTTTAACACAGACGTGTATTTGTATGTTGTGCTGAAGCTTGAATGCAGGGGTGTATTTGTGTGTAGTGACTGGGCCCGGGGCAGCTGCCCCGCGGTATAGACGGCCCTGCTTGTCAGACTTGTATATCTCTAGCCCTACACTAGTGGATGGGCTTAAAAGCTACTCATCACTTGTAGACAGGCCTAGAGGTTACTCCTTATTCAGGAGGGTGCATGGTGCACTCGCCAGGGCTGACATTTCACTCACTAATGGGCAAAGGGAAACTGAATGAAATACATTCACCTGTTTTTAGTTTTGTTTTTATAGGTGAATATACAGATTATAGGAGTTTAGTAAATTTAAGTACATCAATCTAACAACCTACGGGGTCTCCCTTGTGTTCCACTAATACTGTCCATGAGGTCTGGGAGATGAAACTCAGCTTTGTATAGGGACTGTGCAGGGATGTATGGGACAAACTCAGCAATGCTATAGAAAGACAAGTAAGCATGCTGACTGGGAGGGTCACTCTGTGGAATAGGCACTGCTCACTGCAGGAACTTTCAATGGGAGTTTTTTTTTTTTTACAGGTCAATTTTTTTTACAATGATTTAACTATTGAGAGTGTATCCTTATAGAAATTTCAAAACATCTAAATCTTCATTGTCCTATCGCTGGTTCACTTACATACACACACATTCATGGTGGAATCTCGACAGTCGGTTGCTATGTTGTATCCGACCCATCCCGGCTCGGAATTACTCTTGTTCACCACTCCTACCCAAATCTGTCCATTGAACACAGAAACGTTTGCTTCAGACACTTTCCTGATGCCTTTCCAATTTTGCATCCATTCTACCATCGTCCATTACGGATGTTGTATCCTCCATCATCGCGCCTTCCTTTCTTGATGTAATTGCTTTCTCACAGTGTTAATGCTACCAACTCTACATATGGGCTATGGTGATTGGAATGTGCAGCTCCCGGTATTGAACTAATCTACCGTATTAGTCACTTATCCCTTGCACTACTTCGCCCATATTATTAGCCAGTTTGGCTTGCCCGCATTGTGAGCGTGGGTTTTTGGGAGTAGTTGTGCGATATTGACAGAGCTTCCTGGCACAAAGTATTATTTGTTTTGTGTACAGCAGTATCAGCCTGAGCGAATGTGCAGCCTTACGATCGTCTATTTATCATGTATTCTATCATGACGAGTAAGCCCCGCTAGCTCTGACTCACTAGTAGCATTATACACTCATACTCCATTATGAGATAATCTTTCTTGAGGTAGATCGGTCTAAATCTGATGTTTCAATCAGATTTCAATCAGATTATTGTATTCCCCCTTTAGTATCTTGGAACACCGTTGCCAATTACCATTTGTCTTCTCATGTAGCAAACTATTAGCTATATGTCATAGATATAGACTTGCTTTTGATACACTGTTGCATCAGTATTCATTGTGCAATTATTTACCTTTTTAGGTGTCTTGAAATATTGTATTGTGTGCTGCCACTTAGGTACCTTTTTTGGCAGCATTTCTTTATCTATCCGTTTGTTTATTATATATTTCTCACTTATGTGTGTCTTACCTGTCTTCCCCTTACCTTTATATATGGTTTAAGTTTTTCTATCATAACGTATATTAACATATACTTTCAAGGACAGATTCTCCTCTTTTTTGTTTCCTATTAATCTCATTAGGGTTACCCCCTTTTCTGTCCTGTTGGACTGCTTTTGGCCAACCATTCTCTATCTATCTAATTGCTTTCAATGTTCTATTCTCGACACGAGGCAAGGTCTCTATTTTACAAATATTAAAGACATTTCTGGGCAAACTTGCAGGTCGGGACAAAAATACAAGAGAAGCCACTGACACTACAACTGAAGCACGCAGGCCAGGATCAAGAATCGGCAATATCATTCTTCACGTTTAATAAGATTCCAAAATAGAAATTCGATATAATTTCACAAATCATACTTTCCTTCTCTGGGTAACATATAACTTTATAATAAAAAAATAAAAAATAAAAAAATGATCGGAGGATCAAAAAAAAAAAAACAAAAACCCAAAATAAAACAAACATTAAATCCCAAGTCTGGTTGGGTTAGTACAAACTAGTCACAAACCATAATAGCAAAGTCAATTTCGGTTAAAATAACTCAAGTCAATATAGCTTAACTGTTAAATCATACAAAATAAAAAACTTAAATACATTTTACAGCCAGTGTTAATCACTTCAGAAATATTGCATTAGGCAGCCTGAGGAATCATATTAAACCAATTAAAAAACAAAACAAAAAAATGCTTTTTCATTGCAATTAGGAGTTAAGGCATATATATACAATCACCACACAAACCTTTATACACACTGTATGTGTGTATATTATAGACACACACTGCTCAATATTTCAAGCTCTATATTAGTGGCCTGGCCGAAATGTTATTTGGCACAGGGCAGATCCTCCGGCAGTTTGACAGCTGTGAATAGGCAAGGAATCAGCAATGTGCAGTATCTAACAGTCCCTAGTGTGTACTGGACCTTCTATGCCACATATATCGCAGCAAAGGCCATGTAAGTCAGAACCAAATGAAAGAGAATTAGCATTTTTTTGTTTTTTTTAACTGTCACAGTGAAGGTCTGGTGGCCGGGAGAAGAGCAGGAATGTTTAGAAGCATTCCCTGAATGCATGCAGATGTCGGATGACAGTGTGTGACTTCGTATAGGCTGCTGCTGCTGCTTTCAAACAGCACTGAGTAACCTCGTAGGCAGTGGCTGGACCATGAATTTCCATTTGCTCTTGGTTTGTGGGCAAGTGGAAATTTTGAGCCCCGTCCATTTTCCAAGAGTTACTTAATCAGTTAATGGAGAAGAAGCAGAAATTCACTCGTAATTCCTAAAAACAAATAATGCTGCTGTTTCTGTTTCAAAGGACAACAACAAATTTGCCTATTCAGGGGACTA
Source organism: Pelobates fuscus (assembly GCF_036172605.1). Classification (NCBI taxonomy): domain Eukaryota; kingdom Metazoa; phylum Chordata; class Amphibia; order Anura; family Pelobatidae; genus Pelobates; species Pelobates fuscus. The sequence continues at coordinate 40,922,976 of NC_086318.1, read as the reverse complement.
CGGAGATTTGAAAAGGAAATTACAAATCTGTAGCCAACTTGTAAAAATATCCAAGTTGGTGATTTTTCCATTTTGAACTAAAATTGTCAGTTCCCTTGTCAATTATGTGTATTTCCCGCTTTATTTAACCCCCTCCCCACCCAAAAAAGTAATGTTTGTTAACATTATATGTATTTATATATATATTTTTTACCTTTTGAGCTTTATGGATCTACCAATGAATGGAAATTCACTTTCGATGTACCGAATGCAAGGTAATAGCATTTCATGTGGAATTGCGCACACAAAAAACACACCTTGTTTTTGTGCATGAGACAGTGTTATGGTGACATGAAATAAACCTAAATTAAGTAAATAGTAAAGTTGTAATAGTGGTTCGTAACCCATGAGTCTAGACCCCAGCTGTTTATTTTATATAGCTATGTAGAATTTATTCTCTGGGGTTAGGATAACTATAAACACTGGTATACTCAACCAATTGCACTTTAACCAATGTGGACTACATTTCCCACAATGCCACGGATAACCTTTTAAATTCAGGGATAAGCAACCTTTTGGGACTCTTGAAGAATGCTGCAGTCAATGCTTGTTGATAACAGCATACTTCAGGGCAAAGAATGTTGGAACCATTTCTGTAGCAGTTTAAATACCTGAATGTTTTACGTTGGTTGTCAAATCCCCACACAACTCACTATTTAGTAAATATATGGGACAGTGGGTTACTGGCCATGTCACAGTTCCTGATTGGAAATGGTCACAGCTGGTTCATTTTGGGGTCTAGGAATCGGATCAGAAGCAAAGGAGAAACTGTGTGTTTATTGAATAGCAAACTAAATTGCTCAACCAGGTGACCGGCTCAGCCAAAAAATACTGTTTCAACCAGATATGAGTTTGTATAATACTGTGATGCATTAAATTCCGCTTTGTCAGATCAACTCAGACCAGAATAACCATAGTCATCTGACACAGCAAGGTAAGTGTCAAATTAATTGTAAAGAATAGTAACCCAGACTATAGCTGTATGGCGCCACGTAACTGGTGGTATTATAACCACTGCAGGTTATGGAGCTTAAAGTGTCCATTGAGCTGAAAAGCTTGCTAGAATGGGTCAAACAAATATGCATTGGGGAGTATTCATATATAGGACTGAATGGAATCCAGAATTTTTTTACACGGACACCATGGACTCTTCCACTGAGCTCTCTAAAGGTCAGCGGTCACAGAAATCTCTGCCGTAAGAAACCTTGTCATGTCTACAGAGAACCAACCCAATGACCATGTCAGAAAGCATTTACTAAACCATGAGATGAGTGGAGAACTGTGACATTCTGAAGAATAAAAGGCATTTAAAGGGACACTCCAGGCTCATTGGAGTGGTCTGGGTGCCAACTCCCACTACTCTTTAACCCTGCAACTGTAATTATTGCAGTTTTTTATAAACTGCAATAATTACATTGCAGGGTTAACTCCACCTCTAGTGGCTGTCTACTAGACAGCCACTAGAGGGCACTTCTGCGTTTATAGCAAAGATTTTCTTTGCTAGAGCGTCGCTGGACATCCTCACGCTGTGTGAGGACCTCCAGCGCCGCTCAATTCCCCATAGGAAAGCATTGAAAATCTTTTTCAATGCTTTCCTATGGGGAGACCTAATGCGCGTGCGCGGCATTGCCGAGCATGCGCATTAGGTTTCCTCAGCCGGTGGGCGGGATCAGTCTCGCCCACCGGCTGTTGTGATTACAGGGAGGAGCGACGCCGACCCGAAACCACTGCCGAGGGACATCGGCGGGGTCTCAGGTAAGTGACCTGAAGGGGTTTTCACCCCTTCAGCTACCTGGGATTGGAGGTGGGAGGGAGAGGAGACTTGCAGTGCCAGGAAAACTGATTGTTTTTCTGGCACTGGAGTTACCCTTTAAGGAAACATTTGATATAGAGTATCACTGACCAGCATGCTAAGTATTACCTTGAAATTCAGGTTTGTTTGTGACTCTCAAGGACTGTAGGTATAATGTCCCTGCTTTAAATATTGCACTGGGAATCTCATCATTAAAGCTAATTTTCCAACAGATCTAAATATTCCTGTATCTACTGATCAGGACTGGCCATTCTGAATTATGGTCCTTAAAAAATCCTTTTATATCTCTGACTTGTTTGGGGCACTGAACCTCCCATCCATCCTATTTACAAGAAATACAGTAGAAATGCAGTATATACTTTTCTGGAACTATTGTTCACATCTTCCATTGAAACCAGACCGTAGCTTGTGAACAGTTTTTATAAAATATCTTAAATATGATCTATATCAGTATATTGCACTCCATAATCATGAATAACCCTCGACATGTAGGATATATGTGTGCTTCTTCTAAGCCATTCCTATGATCAAAATTAATAGTGATTATAAATCTCACTAAACTCAAAATGTAACTACGTGTGTTTAACTGACTAATTAAACATATACACTTTCATTTACAGCATTTCGCAGAAGAACACTCAAATGTATTCTATAGCTATCTGTCATTTTAATATTATACAAAACCTTACATAAACAATGCACTTAAAATCAGGTCATAAATTATTTTCCCATAGGGAAGCAATCTTGTTAATCTGAGCTCCTCCAGAGACAAGGCACTCTCTAGTTGAGATTTTCGCATATCCATATGTCCGTCTATTTATAAATATATATCATTGTCTGTCTATATAGAGAGAGAAAGAAGAAAAGTTTCATAGCATTTAAAGAATTTGTGCAAAAAAAAAAAAAAAAATTCTGACTAAAACTAAAAAAGTAAAAAAAGGCCCTGGAAATAAAGGTCCTACTGGTGAACCAAAACACTGAATATTCCAAGTTCTAAGGCAGGATCGTTACTCGAGTGATCACCTAGATAAAGTTCCTCCAGAATGACTGAAATGTTGCCTGTCTTCATAAAGTGACTGCAACTGGACCAAAATGTTTGCGAAAGAAGATCAACATTTCAATAGGACCAAAACATTGATGAAGGAACCAACTTGTGGCCTTTCGGCTACATGACCTCTAGACTGCCTATTGGCTCTGCAGTCAACTGAAAGTTAAGCAGGTTGATAAAGATCCTTGGAATTGGAGAGCAACATGGATGAAAAAGTTATTTCAATGGGACCAATAATATCAGTAAAAGATCCATATTTTGATTCCCTAGCAGAATTTTCATTAATATGATGGTCTGGATAAAGGTCATCTAATACAACCAACATTTTACCCATTCTGATAAAGTTCCTGCAATGAGATATAAAACATAAAATGAAAAAAAGATCCATATTCCGGTTCTAATGCAATCTGATACTTTTGATAAAAGTCTCTCAAAAGGACTGAAACATCAAATTTCCTTTTTCCTCTTTTCCATGGAATCGCGTTTTCTTTTTTTTTTTGCACAGTTCCAGTGAAAGCTCTGGATCTTTTCATCTATGTCTACGGCTGCTTATGATAATGCCCAGGTTATATTGCAAACCAAAACCACACTTTCTCTTTGCGTGTGTAAATCTAGACGTGTTATTGTCTATTCACATCTGCACTCAATCTACATAAACTTAATAAACCCTGTTAATGTCAGCTTCTATGCTCTGCCAAGATAAGGAAAAGATATAATAAAGGTTTAAAACGCCCCTTAAAATAAAAACTGTAAAAAAAGAAAGCACTTGCTCAGTAAAAGGCACTGTGACAATGGCTGTTAATTACTGGATTTGCATAGGTAGTCTGCAATGAACAATACAATCAGGAGAAGCTGCATCCAGAAACAAGACAGTCAGTCGTGAAACGGTTCCAGAATGTCAGTACTTAAGAAACTTAAAACGTTGGTTCACATTCCACCAAACTACCCTTAAATGTTCAATCTATCGGTGGAGTGTTCTTCAGCTAGAAGAGCTGGAGGTCAAACCGCACCCATACTTCTCCTGTTGGCACTTCGTGTAGCAGTAAACGTTTGGTAGAGGGGCCTTTGCTGTCTTGTTCGTTCCTGATTTTGGCTACAGGGACCTCAGTGCGCCCCAAAAAGTCTGGAAGATAAACAAGGAAATAAAAAGTACCGGTTAAAGAGTAGCCTAATACAATCACCAAGTATTCAAAATGCAAGAGGTACAGAAAGTGCATTGTAAGGACTACTGGCTACATCATCCGTTCACGGACCGTGTAGTAGCTCTCTGATACCAACACTGCTATGTCCTACAATTCCCATGAACCTCAGTTCATAGCAGTCAGAGAGTAAACATTTATTTTCTTTAAACAGGTGTGTGGTGGGTTCATCTGGTTAACTGATAATGTTCACAGGCGTTATGATTTACTCAGCTGTTACAGCAATTGTTAATCACTGATCGCTGATGTCACAAGCATTGACAATAAGTTCAATATCCAAGCAGGGAAACATGCTGTCAATGAATTAGGTCCGTTCTGCATTGCAGCATACTAAGCATTCCATTATGACTTTATGTTTTTTGTGTGTGTGTCATGAAATGATGCATTGTGCTTCTGCAGGTTTCCCTCTGAAAATGAGAAGAAATGGGCCGACAATGTATATGTATGCTGTGGCATTTAGATGATTTGGTATTAAGCTGGGTGCCTTACATGTGTCAATAAAACATTCCCCACACCATTACACACTACCAGCAACTAACATTTGTCCAAACTTCAGCCCTCCAGTTTTGGATATCAGGTGCCCATTGTCGTCTTATTAAACACATTTAAACAACTACACCCCAACCACTTCCAAATTTGGTATTGTGTTTATGGATAGGCCCAGTGGTGTATCCTGGTTTTGTGCTGCCCTAGGCAGGACAAAACTCAGGCGTCCCCTCCCCCGCGCGCCACCCCCACCCAACCTTTACCGCGCCCCGCATTCTAAATACACACACACACATTCACTGACAGATACGCATACACTAGCTAACAGAAACACACACACACTAACAGACACACTCACACTCAGTAACAGACAAACACACTCACTAACAGACATACACACTCACTAACAGACACACACTCACTAGCAGACACAAACGGACAGACACACACACACACACACACTCACAGGCAAACACACACACACACACTCACTAACAGACATACACACTCACAGGCAAACACACACTCACACTCACTAACAGACACACTAACAGACACACTCACTCACTCACTAACAGACACACACTCACTCACTAATAGACACACACACACACACATCTTTCTCCCTGGTGGTCCAGTGGCTGCTGGGCGGTCGGGCGGCGCTGGTGGGCGGCTGGCGAGGGAGCACTTCCTCTGAGCTGTCTGCTCAGCTCCCTCGCGCGCCGCACAGTGAGGCTGGGAGGCGGAGCCGGAATATGACGTCATATTCCGGCTCCAAGCCTCACTCTGCGGCGCGCGAGGGAGCTGAGCAGACAGCTCAGAGAAAGTGCTCCCTCGCCAGCCGCCCACCAGCGCCGCCCGACCGCCCAGCATGTCTGTTAGCCGCAAGGCTAACAAGACATTTGCCTTGGGCATTTGGGGGCGGCTTTTTTGCCGCCCCCTGGAAAATGCCGCCCAAGGCAAATGCCTTGTTTGCCTCGCGGCTAATACGCCCCTGGATAGGCCCATCTGCACATCACTGCTGTAAAGTATGCATGACTGAACATTGGTGATGTTAGAGCCAGTTTGCCCGCTCATATTACTAAGGTGTTTTTACCTTGTTGACTGCAACATTCAAGGTAAATTCTAGCACTGAACTATGAGGACCTCAGATGGTTAGTAGTTTTAATGTAACTTTGATCTCTATTTTAATGTTTATTTGAACAACCAGTAATTCACTAGTAATTTAATAGGATTCACTGTTTGGCTATTTGTATTAATTACCAGGCATCTCTAATTAGGAGCATGCGCAAGCTAGGCAACATTTATTAAGTACATCATTGGATTGTATTAGTGATTAAATCTTTTATAGTTGGCATTTAGCAATGTTGCTATTTCCACTCAGCATTTTAATGCTAAATGTCGACCCAGGAGAAAAGACTTACCATCTGGTGAGAACTGGTCTCTGTCGAATACTGTGATGCACAGCACATCTTGGTGAATGTCCTTGAGAAAAAATTGGCAATTGAAATTCCATTTAGGGCTCAGGGTATCTGTTAATGTTCGCGTAGAGTAGCTCTGAGACCCCATGCTCACTTCACAGTAAGGATTACTCTTCCCTATAGAAGAAAAGGGCACCAAAATTAAATACAAAGCAAAGCTTCCATCTGAAAAACAACACGAAACTGGTACCCTTTGCTTTCTAATGAATTAAAGGGACATTTTAAGCCCCATAACCAATACAACCTACTTAGGTTAGTCTTCAAACTAAAAGAAATTGGTCTAGATGAATATTCTTGTTCTTGGGTAGAACATTGGCTTAAGGATAGAGTACAGCGAGTTGTCATAAATGGTAAATTTTCAAGCTGGACAAAAGTGGTAAGTGGTGTCCCTCAGGGTTCTGTTTTGGGACTGCTTCTATTTAACATATTTATAAATGATCTTGAAATGTGCATTGAAAGCCATGTATCAGTGTTTGCAGATGACACAAAACTTTGTAAAGTAATAAAATGTGAGCAGGATATTGCCTTGCTGCAGAGGGATTTGGATAGATTGGGGGACTGGGCACTAAAATGGCAGATGAAATTTAACGTAGAAAAATGCAAAGTTATGCACTTTGGGGTTAAGAATGCACAAACAATTTACACCCTAAATGGTAGTGAACTAGGGATAACCACACACGAGAAGGATTTGGGAATTGTTATAGACAACAAATTAGGTAGCAATATGCAATGTCAATCTGCCGTTGCTAAGGCCAGTAAGGTTTTGTCATGTATAAATAGGGGCATAAATTCTCGAGATGAAAATATAATTTTGCCTCTTTATAAATCGCTGGTAAGACCACACCTTGAATATGCTGTGCAATTTTGGGCACCTTTTCTAAAGAAGGATATCATGGCACTAGAAAAAGTGCAGAGACGAGCTACAAAATTGATAAAAGGAATGGAGCATTTTAGTTATGAAGAAAGGTTAAAAAATTTAAATCTCTTCAGTTTGGAAAAACTGTGCCTTAGAGGGGATATGATAACAGTATACAAATATATTCGGGGCCAGTACAAACCATTATCTGGAAATCTATTCATAAACAGGGCTATACATAGGACACGAGGTCACACATTTAGGCTTGAAGAAAGGAGATTTCATCTAAGGCAAAGAAAAGGTTTTTTTACAGTAAGAGTTAAAAGGATATGGAATTCATTGCCGGAAGAGGTGGTTTTGTCAGAGTCTATACAGATGTTTAAATTGCAATTGGATAAATACTTGCAAAAACATAACATACAGGGATACAATTTCTAATTAGTGGGCTAATAGCTGCTTGATCCAAGGAGACATCTGACTGCTATTTTGGGGTCAAGAAGGAATTTTTTCCTAGTTTGTTGCAAAATTGGAAGCGCTTCAGACTGGGTTTTTTCTGAAAAATAAAGTGATTTGCGCACACAGAAAAGACAAGTGTGAGTTTTACCTCTTACACAGGGTATTCTTGTGTGTTCACACTACATACAGTATGCATCACCTATATACAGGTAAATAAAATACACATAGTGTAAACTGTAAAAAACAAATAATGTTTTAAAAATGATGTATATCATCAAACTCACACTTTTCAGAGCCCATTTAAAGTTGGCTCTAGACTTATAGCGCTTTTCATCTCACTCTTGAGATATCCAGTATTGGAAAGGTGTGTATATCCACAGGAACTTGGAACTGGTAGCTTGCAGTGATGCTCCAAAAAGTCCAAGGCAGGTGTGTAGTTAAAAGTGTTTTATTCCAAAAGTTATTTTAAAATACAAAATAAATATATATACACAGTAAAATATATATATATTAGCAGCACAACGCGTTTCAACCTTTCAATAGGTCTTTCTCAAGTGCATCTGATTTTCCAATGGGCTCTAAAGCCCTAATATATGCCAAACAATCAGTTAATTACCTTAATGATATTCCACATCTGTGGGTTAGTTCCCACCCATGTCCAAACATGGTCACAGCCGGAAGTGTTATGCCACACTCAATATGGCTACATTTCCGTCTGTGCACTTCTGTCCCCAGCCCCCCCCAACATGTCCGATATTGCATTTATCTTTATCAGTCCGTGTTCCTTCAGTTTGCGGTTTATTCTTTCGGTCTCCATTTCGCCGCGTCACTTCCGTTGGTGACGTCGTGATGCAGTCCGATACGTCACTTCCGGTTGTAGTTTTTCCGGTCTCTCGTGATCTTCCAGACGGTTTTAGCGCACAATTGTCCATCATTAAGAAGGGCAAAAATGCCAATAGTTCATATTGCACATAGATAGGAAAACGTTTAAAAGGAAGGGAAAAAGACATATTAATGTTGGAAAAAAGGGAAGGTATTCATGTCTGGACATTAGTGGAGCATTTTAAAAAATATAGATAATACACAATAGGATGAGAAAACATATCCCAGAATAATTCTTAATGTTAGGAAATGCCACCATTACATGGACACTACCCCCTCCATCCAAAAGTGCAATTTTGAAGACAAAAGATATGTAGGAAATGTATATAAAATATATGTGTACATATATTCCCTATTATAAAATACTATTAATCTCAAAGTCAATGTTGAGACCCAAGGGAGATAAGGTGCGTATTTCAAAGATCCACTTTACTTCTTGGGTGCTTAATTTTTTAGGGAGATCCCCTCCTCTCCAGTGGGAATTAATTTTGTCTATAGCAAAAAAGGTTAAAAAACTAGGGTCTGAGCTGTGTTTTTCTAAAAAGTGCTTAGATACACTGTGGTTTATAAAACCTTTTTTGATATTCCTAACATGTTCACTTATCCGTACTTTTAGTGGCCTCGACGTTTTACCCACATATTGAAGGCCACATGTGCAGTTTAGTAGGTATATCACATTTTTTGAGTGACATGTGATCATAGGTTTAATTTTAAATTCTTTTTTAGTGTTAAAGGATTTAAAAGCTGTTACGTGTTTTTCTTTTTTGTCTGTGCTCTTACACGCATTGCACATCCCACAGTGATAGAAACCTTGTTGTGCTTTTGACCAATTATTTAAAAAATTATCATTTTGAGGTGTAGGTTCTAAAAAGCTTCTGGTTAAAATTTGCTTAAAATTCCTCGCTCCTCTAAAAATAAATCTTGGTTTTGGACCTAAAAACTCATGTATCTCCTCATCCTGGCATAGGATGTTCCAATTTTTGTTAATAATCTTTTTGATCATCCCAACATTGCTGGAGTAGTCAAAAATAAAAGGGATCTGTTCTTTCCTATCAGTTGGCACATCACTTTTTCTCTTATACTTCAGAAGGGGGGACCTATTTAGTGCGGATATTTCCTGGATCTGAGTATCAAGGGCAGTCTTGTCATATCCCTTTTGTATAAACTGTTTCTTTAACAGGCAGGCCTGGTTTACAAAATCCTGTTGCTTTGTGCAATTTCTGCGTAGCCTGAGGAATTGTCCCCTAGGGATATTTGACAGCCAGGGCTTGTGGTGGCAGCTGTCAACCTCAATATAACTGTTAATATCGACTTGTTTAAAAAAAGTGCGAGTGGCTAAAACACCGTCACAAACATAAATATTGAGATCTAAAAAGTCAATGCTTGTGTCACTCACACTTTTCGTTAAACGAATCCCCCAATCATTTTGATTGAGAGAATTAAAAAAAGTGCTAAAAAGGTCACCAGACCCCTTCCAAATAATAAAAATATCGTCAATATATCTTTTATATAGGACCAGGTTCGCACCAAAGCCATGCTCTTGGTAAATAAAAGTATGTTCCCAAAAAGCCATAAAAAGGTTGGCATAGCTCGGTGCGAACCTGGTCCCCATGGCTGTGCCTCTAATTTGTAAAAAGAAATCATCTTTAAACCAAAAAAAGTTGTTGTTTAAAATCATCCGTATGCCATCTAAAATCAAATTACGTTGGGTGATATTGTATTTGTTACACTCCTGTAGGTAGAAATCAGTGGCCTCACACCCCTTCTCATGTTCAATAATGGTGTAGAGACTTGTTACGTCACATGTGATGAGGAGATAATCATCTTCCCATTTAAAATCGTTGAGGGTATTAAGCAAACTCATTGAATCCTGAAGATAGGATGGGCATTTTTTCACCAAAGGCTGAAGATGGAAGTCTATGTACTGGGACAAAGGTGATAAGATGGAATTTATACCCGATATTATGGGGCGTCCTGGTGGGTTGACGGGATCTTTATGCAGTTTTGGTAATACATAGATTACCGGTATACGTGGGTGATCTAGAGATAAGAAAGATAGTTCCCCTTTATTTAAAATACCTTCTTTTTCACCTCGGTCCAGAAAGATTTGGTATTTTTTCTTTATCTCTTGTGAAGGGTCTTTTTTCAATTTTTTATATGTGTTAATGTCCTCAAGTTGCTTTTCTATTTCCTTTAAATATTTTATTGTGTCCATTATGACCACCCCACCGCCTTTATCAGCCGGTTTTATAACTATCAGTGGGTCGTCTTTTAATTCATCTAGACTTTTTTTCTCCTCAAATGTCAAATTGAAACTATGTTTGGAAAGGGGTTTTATCTTATATATGTCTTCCAGACATGCCTTTTCAAAGACTTTCATCGAATCTGATTTAAGAAATGAGGGATAAAAATTCGATTTCTTTTTCAATTCTGTGTGTACAATACCCACACTGTCCTCACTTGTTAAAAATGGTGTAATGGCCATATTAGGTTCTGATTCTTTCCTCTTAAAAAACTTTTTAAGGCATAGCTTGCGACTAAAACGATTAAGATCAACAAAAGTCTCAAATTTATTCAAAGAGCAGCTTGGCGCAAATTTAAAACCTTTAGTTAAAACCTTTGTCTGTGCATTGGTTAAAACTTTTTCGGATAAATTAAACACCTCTATATCATTACACGTTTCCTCCTTGCTCCTAACATGATTTCTCCCTCCTCTCCTTCCTCTTCTATTGCTCTGTTTCTTTTTTGAGGGGTACTTTTTGGGTGGTTTGTCCATCTTCCTCCTTTTTCTAAAAAAATGTTGTCAGACTCATCTTTATTTTCTCTTAAAAGTTCAAACCTATTTTCTAGTGGAGTTTCAAAGTACCTTGTCCTTCGGGGGGTGGTATATTTCTTAGGGCTCTTTCTCCAGTTCTCCTGATTTTTCGGTCTCTCCCCATACTGGGGCCATTTTTTGGGGGTAATAAGTTTTTGGGCCTTCACTGGTCTCTCCCTTAGTCTTTCGTTTTTCCTAACTTGCATGTTTCCCTGGTATCTATCTCTCTCCTGAGTTTGGATTGGTCTTTTATGATCTTGTCTCCGGTTTGGGAATTTAACCGGGGATCTGTTGTGTGTTGTCCTTGGGCCTCGTTTATTTTTCTCATATAGGTTCTGGTCTTTATGGTTATGAGGGTTCTTTCTTACTCGGTTGTTGGCGTAATCATCCATATCTCTTTGGAATTTGCGTTTCTTAGTTGCTACCAAAGAATTCTCAATCCTCTCAATATTTAGTCTTACTTTTTCGGCTAGGCTTTCAAAATCTTTAGTGCCCACAAAGGGTTCTAGGCGTGACTTAATTTCTTTGATTTGTTCATCTATTTCTATTAGATTTTCTTTTCTCTCATGAATAATTATATTTATCATGGTTATAGAAAAGGATTCTATTTTTAGAGGAGCGAGGAATTTTAAGCAAATTTTAACCAGAAGCTTTTTAGAACCTACACCTCAAAATGATAATTTTTTAAATAATTGGTCAAAAGCACAACAAGGTTTCTATCACTGTGGGATGTGCAATGCGTGTAAGAGCACAGACAAAAAAGAAAAACACGTAACAGCTTTTAAATCCTTTAACACTAAAAAAGAATTTAAAATTAAACCTATGATCACATGTCACTCAAAAAATGTGATATACCTACTAAACTGCACATGTGGCCTTCAATATGTGGGTAAAACGTCGAGGCCACTAAAAGTACGGATAAGTGAACATGTTAGGAATATCAAAAAAGGTTTTATAAACCACAGTGTATCTAAGCACTTTTTAGAAAAACACAGCTCAGACCCTAGTTTTTTAACCTTTTTTGCTATAGACAAAATTAATTCCCACTGGAGAGGAGGGGATCTCCCTAAAAAATTAAGCACCCAAGAAGTAAAGTGGATCTTTGAAATACGCACCTTATCTCCCTTGGGTCTCAACATTGACTTTGAGATTAATAGTATTTTATAATAGGGAATATATGTACACATATATTTTATATACATTTCCTACATATCTTTTGTCTTCAAAATTGCACTTTTGGATGGAGGGGGTAGTGTCCATGTAATGGTGGCATTTCCTAACATTAAGAATTATTCTGGGATATGTTTTCTCATCCTATTGTGTATTATCTATATTTTTTAAAATGCTCCACTAATGTCCAGACATGAATACCTTCCCTTTTTTCCAACATTAATATGTCTTTTTCCCTTCCTTTTAAACGTTTTCCTATCTATGTGCAATATGAACTATTGGCATTTTTGCCCTTCTTAATGATGGACAATTGTGCGCTAAAACCGTCTGGAAGATCACGAGAGACCGGAAAAACTACAACCGGAAGTGACGTATCGGACTGCATCACGACGTCACCAACGGAAGTGACGCGGCGAAATGGAGACCGAAAGAATAAACCGCAAACTGAAGGAACACGGACTGATAAAGATAAATGCAATATCGGACATGTTGGGGGGGGCTGGGGACAGAAGTGCACAGACGGAAATGTAGCCATATTGAGTGTGGCATAACACTTCCGGCTGTGACCATGTTTGGACATGGGTGGGAACTAACCCACAGATGTGGAATATCATTAAGGTAATTAACTGATTGTTTGGCATATATTAGGGCTTTAGAGCCCATTGGAAAATCAGATGCACTTGAGAAAGACCCATTGAAAGGTTGAAACGCGTTGTGCTGCTAATATATATATATTTTACTGTGTATATATATTTATTTTGTATTTTAAAATAACTTTTGGAATAAAACACTTTTAACTACACACCTGCCTTGGACTTTTTGGAGCATCACTGCAAGCTACCAGTTCCAAGTTCCTGTGGATATACACACCTTTCCAATACTGGATATCTCAAGAGTGAGATGAAAAGCGCTATAAGTCTAGAGCCAACTTTAAATGGGCTCTGAAAAGTGTGAGTTTGATGATATACATCATTTTTAAAACATTATTTGTTTTTTACAGTTTACACTATGTGTATTTTATTTACCTGTATATAGGTGATGCATACTGTATGTAGTGTGAACACACAAGAATACCCTGTGTAAGAGGTAAAACTCACACTTGTCTTTTCTGTGTGCACAAATCACTTTATTTTTCAGAATTTATCACATTTTAGTGTAAGTGGTGACATTACACTTCGGTGGTTTTTGCTGCACCGGATCTTATTAATTTAGCGCCATTTGTGTCCTTTCTCTGTTTTAAATTTTAGACTGGGTTTTTTGCCTTCTTTTGGATCAACAGCAAAAGCATATGTGAGGAAGGCTGAACTTGATGGACACAAGTGTATTTTCAGCTATGCAACTATGTAACTATGTAGTGGTTATGGTGCAAGGAGGGTTTTCTAAACATCCAAAGCCTGCCCATCTGTGGCCACTCAGAGAACAAGTAGTATCATGTCATGTGATGTGGAACAAATGGAATATTAGAACACTGGAATATTCCTTTATTTATTTATTTTCTATTTGTGTATAGTTACATATATACTATCTATTGACTGGTATCTGAAGATAAATGAACTAACTCTGTGACATGTGATTTAGGTTAGGATGGTGTAAATAACAGTGTTGTCCAAAACAATTATATAGGAATTTTAATGATCAACACTTATCCACCAATCTCCCTGCTGGACATTTAAGGGTGAGTCATTTTGATGTTCACATAATGACTACTAAATTGCTAACAAGTCTACATATTTAAAAAAAAAAAAAAAAAGGCTTTTTTTTTAATGTCCTTGTTTTGATAGGTATTTTAGCTCTTTCATTAACAGGTCTTCATCACACACTTTTCACAAAACCATAAAGCATTCCAAAGCCTGGAGTTCAGAAACTTTTTAATGTTGGGGTTGGTAAACAAAATGTAGTGATCACTGAAGTTATCAACTTCCTGACTCTACTGAAATGGTCAACTGGTTCATATGGAAAAAAATAATGATGGGCTATTCGCTAAACCAGACAATATGGGAAGCTGGCAAGGATATTGCTAAATTCATGCCAAAATAGCAGTATTACACATATTCTTCAACTCACCTACTTTTACCTAAAATATATAAATATCGTCAATTCGTTATTAAGTGAGCAATTCTGTATATTTTATTTCTTCAAATATAAACATATACGGACAAATATTTCTTACCCTATTTAATGTAATATGTGTAACAAACGGGGACAAACATAACCATTGAAAACTACTGTGTGTTCTGGTTACTACAAGCGTTGATGCTTTGATGACATAGAATACAGCTCTCACCATTGGGTTTGCAGGCCTTTAGTTCTGACGCTTCGATCACTTGTACCATAAGCCGTCCGATTCCAGATGATTTCTGTGACCTTGCTATAGACGAAGAGACCAATATAATTCAATGTGATTCGACTGCTGAATATATATGGAATATGAAGGGTAACTGCTTGCATGTCTCCAGAAACAGTTAACACAACATAGAAATGTGTTATTAACAATGAAGATGAAATTATTTAAGTAGATAAGAGAAATGGCATTCTACTGTTTGTACAAATACACAACAGGAAACAAGAAGAAACAAAACAACGACATTGAGGATCAGTGGCGCTCCGTTTACTTTATCATGTAGTATACATATATTGCTGGGAAATAATATGGAAAATCAATCTAAAACAGCACTAAAGTCTAAAGTTATGCAGGATTCGGTATCGGGTTCCTATATCTAAACTCCCCCCATTCTAGAAAACTTTACTGGTTCCTGTACCTGTGTTTAGCTCCCTTTTCGTATCCCCCTCCTAACCTGCAACGTACATATCTTCAGGAAGCACAGCAAAGATTTTTGGGAGATGTAGTTTAGCTAACAAGTTCCAGAAGTACAAAGGTGATAACTATAATAAAAATCCCAGACATCCTGCTATTAGCACACTGAGAATGTGTACAGAGAGCCCCTCTGGAAACTTAACACCGGCTGTGTTAAACATGTCCATTAGCTTTTTCTCCACACTCCAGTGTAAAAGGCATTTTCGCATTTGACAGATTAGTAAAGGGTGATGATGTCCAATTACAGTAAGGTTTGGTAATATTTAGGGTGTGGATACCTTGATAAGCCTTCTCTCTTTTCTTCTTCTCTGTATCCAGAAATTGTTCTGATGCTGATTTTATTTTCTGGACCCAGGCCGTTCTAACAAAACATTAAATAAAACTGTTAGAACATAAAGGGGTTCACATTAGGGGTTCATGGTAAATGTAAAACATGTAACATATAAAAGCAATATTAGAATTCATACAATACATACAACAATCATATTACATATTGTATTTTTAAAACATAAACACATCATAACATTTAGACAAATATTTGAAAATTCACAAATAAATAGGATCTTTTTTTCAACCCCACATCCTGTCTCAATTCTTCTCTGCACAACTTTCTAGAAATTATCCTTCAAGGAAAAGAAAATTCTTTATTTTCTGTGCAAAATATAGAGCATATGCATTGGTGTTGCCACAACAGCAATGACATATTTTCGACAAGATAACATGGTAAACATAAATAAAATACAATTTGCACATATTTTTTGTTTGTTTTTAACCCCTTAAGGACCAAACTTCTGGAATAAAATGGAATCATGACATGTCACACATGTCATGTGTCCTTAAGGGGTTAAACTAGTCTGGTAGGTTGTAACAAGAAGTGGGATACTAATATTAAGAGGGTGTAACACTCTGGGGTCGCTAACAATGCATTTGGAGCCTAGTATTGGTAAGGCGAAGTGGGTAATAGGCCTAGTGGGGTTGGCCTCGTTACCCATGACTGGCTATTCCACTGAGATATGCCTGAGGTTAACACCCCGGGAATGGAAATTGGTTAGGTACCTGTGTCAAGGGGGTTGTCGATAAGGTTTGCATTGTGTGGTGGTTAACGGTTAAGAACCTAGCTGTGAGTGGACTAGGTGAGACGTTGTTGCTGTCTATAGTTAAGGCACAGCTAGTTTGGGTCTATGGGGGTTGGAGCTTGAGTGTGCGTGAGTGGTCTCTCTGGACTGCTTGGCTATTGTTGCTACAGGTGGGGTTACATTTATCAGTACAGAATTGTTCTGATAGCGGGGAAGCTCCATTAAAAATAATGCCCCTATGCCATGGGGCCATGGGGGAGGGGGTAATGCACCAGAGCAGAAAGGTGTGTTCTGTGTAAGCATCACTCCTGTCCTGTGGACAGTGTGCAGGGTAAGGGTAACTTGTTCAATGACAGAGATAGGAACAACAGAGATGAGAAGAAAACCATTTGAGTAACATAAATTGTCCCAACAAATAAACAAAATACAGTTTACTTATAGTCAGGTCGTGGAGCCTCTCTTCCCTCTGGGTTCGAAGGCGTCCATGCTCTCCGTGTTCCGTGGTTAAGGGCGAGGTGCTTCGGCCAGGGCTGTGTTTTGATTTGTTAGTCCCAGTGCTGCAATCAGAGCTGGGCCTTCCATGGGATCTGAGGCCTTGTAGCGTTTTAACTCCTTAGTTATCTAGAGAGTCTTTGGTGACGCCCATCTGTAGGTAATTCCGGCTTCCTGAAGTGGTTTGGTGAGTGGCCGCATTGCTTTGCACCATAGGAGCGTGTCTATACTTAAGTCCTGGAAGAGGGTAATTTGTCATGTCTCAAAGTCATAAGGGGTCTTCCCTTGAAATGCAGCCAGCAGTCCCAAGCTTGTCAGACATTGTGAAGCAGCGTTAGATGAGATAATGTGGTGCCGACGTGGGGGGCCTGAGGTGATTTTGCAATTCTGTAAACTCCGTCAAATAAGAACTGTTTGGCCAGCAGCACTGCTGCCACTAAGCTCCAAATGAAATGAGGCAGTTCTTACAGTGGCAGTGTCTCTTGGACCCCTCTGATTTTTATGTTTTTCCTCCTGCCTCTACCATCCAGTATATTAAGTTGTCTGGCCATTGTGGCCTGTGATGTAAGCGTTGAACTGTTTCGCCTAAGGCATGAAAGTCTTGTTTCATGTCATTGTGGCCTTTTTTTTTTTTAGTAGCCTGTGTGCGGACTGCCACAGCCTGTACTTCGGTGATTAATACAGCTAGGTCATCCTCCCACATCTGCATCAGGTTTTGCAGCAAGCCTTTGAGCATATTTAGATGCAGGGATATGATATCCTGCAGTTTGTGCCATCACCGGAGGGGGGACTGCCTCAGTGGTCCCCTTCTGTCGAGGATACCAGTGAGGTCACGCGGGGTGTTGGGGCCTGTGGCATGGAGGGGGCCAGCAGCATTTGACTGATATCATGCTGTGGGTTCGGGTTATGAGAAGGCTGTTTTTGTAACCTGCGCTCCATCTCACCTGACTTGTGTGTTCCGGAATACTCCGGTGTGTTCCATGGTCCGGGTCCCCCAGCAAGTTCTTGCAACAGTCCGCACACGCGGTAGGCCGTGCGGCTTCGGGTTTTCGTGCCCGGAGTTAAAAAGAATGGCATCTGCAGGTTCAGCAAGATGCACTGCAGCTGATCGTGTTTGTGGGGCCGTTAGCTGTGCGGGATGCTCCCTGTTTTTGGCAGATTGTGCTGTATAGTTTTGGAGCTCTGAGCAATGGTGTCTGCTCTGTTGCGGTGACAATTTCCGCCCCCAGGAGTTACTATTTTTTAATAGTTTTTAAATCCTAAATACACTCTTTTGAGAGTATACTGCCAAGATTTAAAGGAGACCTCTGTTCTCTGGGCTTATTACTATGGGTGTTTTGTTTCGAATACCATCCTGTTTTTGCCACCCCTGCCATGAATCTATAAAAAATATATATATAAAAACAGATCTCCCCGTTACTGGCCTATTAATGCTTCAAAGTACACCCATTGAGACTTGTGAAAAACAATATTTAATTTTATTTCTGCCAGATTTGCTTTAAGATTACTGCTGGTTCAGGATATCTGTTATTTAGCTCCTACATCGGCTGTTTCCTAAATATCAGCTTGTCCTGGTGTCAAGGTCATTGGGAAAAGGATTATTAAACGAACGAGCTTACCTTTCATTGATGTTGTCTGTTCGCAGTGTGTAGACTCTGTCAATATGGGAGATATGGAATACAGGCTCATCACTAGATGGGTCACTGGGCAGTTTAACAAGAACTTCATTGAGGAAAATTGGCTGCAAGAAGAAAACAAGGAATTTAAAATGTTTCACATAAGCTAGGTTAAAATGGTTCCTTCAATACCCCCAATAAAATGTAAACAAAAACCATTCTTGTATTTGGAAGCCAGTCTACAAATTTCCAAATGTGTTTAAAGTGGCTTTATTTTCATACCCTCATCCCAAAGGGAAAGAAAGAATGGGACAAAGAGGTTTTTTTTACTTGTCTAGCTCTTTCACTGCTTACCATTTTGTACATCTTGAACTGAGAGTTGGTTTTGGGGCTAAAAAGCTTGTCGGACCCTGAAGACACAAACTGTTTGACCATGTAGGTGAGTAGCAGGAAGTCGTTGAAGAGAAAGCCATACAGTTCCTTGTTACTCTTCGTTTTGTAAAGTTTCCCGCTGTGCAGTAATTTCCGTGGGCCCAGGCAGTTTGTAAGGGAGTTAAATATGATCTGCTGAAAGATGGAAAGCAGGCAGGCTATGAAAAGATGTGGACATGAAAGTAGGCCTGCTGTATGAACATCAGGATCCATAAGAACCCACTGAACCTTTTGTATAGCACATTCAAATATTTACAATGATCAGAATCGGGTCATATTTTACTAGATGCCAGAATTGACCATCAATGGGACACAAACGATGAAACATACTAAATTATTTAAGAGTGTATGGTCCATAATAGAATTGGGTAGATGTGAAGGTGATAAGGTATGATGGTTCTATTAGTGCCAAGGCCTGATATATGGGGCATTTCTCACCTCGGTGAGGCCTTCACATTGAACGCGTGTCTGTATCCATTCCAGTCTCTCGGAATTCTCTTTTTCTCTCACGCCTTCATTAACCTGCGAACACAACTCCTCTGCCCGTTCCAGTGCAAACCGCAAGGTACTGTGATCTGGGTGTACTTCTGGGGTGTTCTCCAGGATCTGATGGGAACAAACATGTCACCTACCGTTATTTGATATTATTGTTTTGCTTTTTTTTAATTTTAGATAAAATTATCTCATGCCTCATTAATGAGCAACTAAAGCTATTATACAACAGAAACATCATGACTGGCTGAGTCACTTCCTTAAGTGAAGAGAGATAACTGTAGGTGCTGCAAAATGTGGGGATTTACAGCAAATACAAGAATGTAAAATGTGAGCATCCTTTTTTTTTTTTTCTTACTTCTAATTCAGTATGCTTGCATTTGTTTAATACATTGTCTGTATAAAACAGTAAAGAAAAAATGAGTGAACTCCAGCCTCAAACATCCCTTTAGCCCTTTGTTCAGGTAAACTGTGTTGGTTCTCCAGGATACTCACACTCTTGATGATCAGTGGGTATCGGGTTATCCGCTGCATGGGTTTCAGCAGGAAGCTGGAAAGGGGCATGCCTTTACACCGTGGATCAGTCGCCAGTCGCTAAGTAACAGATAACAATGCATTGTTAGTTTTACCAAATTACAGAATAGACTTTACCCAACAAACAAAAACCCTTCTCCTTCAATTAAAGGGGCAGATTAAGGAGATTAATGCTTTTACCTACCATCACAAATCCATGTTTCTAATTTCAACAGATGTTATATTGACTATCTTGACATGAGAAAGGACCTGGTTCAGGTCCGAAATGTTGATGCACAGTGTTATAGAGATAAACTCAGCAGCAGAGAACCCCTAAGAGGTATGATTGTATGCCACAAAACTGATTAATAAATCCAGCCCAGACTCTAGCGGTGGTTCCACTCATCACACAATGTATTAAGCGCTGGTGGCTTGGGCTCTCTCTAACTCTCTGAGAGGATAGGACTGAAGGCAGTGAGTATTCTACATGCACAAGTTTGATGCATTTGGACCAAATCAGAGATTTATATTCGGTGACATCAGTTGACCAACCTTTAAGAAGTCTTTAAATTCTGGTTCTTCATCCGTCTTTGTCTGTACTAGGCTGGCGCCATTGAGCTGACAGCTGCAGAAGCGTATATAGGCCTGCATATGGGATAGCTCATTGGCAAGAATGTCTCCGATCATCTGAACTGGCATTTTCTCTCCCCCTGTCTTCTTACGGACACGCAAGGCTCTAAAATAAAAATAAATGTTTGCTTATGTCCGGCAGTCAGCCAACAAGCAAAGGCCATCACCAATAAACACTTAGAATATCATTCTATTGCCATATTTGATGCTTGTAGCAGTTATACCACTGTATATCCTTATCTACTTTACCAACATAGCATATATTGCCCATATTTCACATAGTTCTCCGCATGAGTAAAAGGAATGTGGACTTACTTTGGAGCCCCACAACTGTGAACTAAGTTTCTGATCAAACTCAAAGTTTCTGATCAAACTCAAAGGTTTTCAAAGTTAGCTGTCACTACCCTGCACCTTTTTCTAACAGGCATGCATGAGGAACAGAACCAAAATTTATACCACAATAGTTCTAAATTCCACAAAATGTTGAGGATTTGAAAAAAAATTACGTTTTCCAGGATTTGGGTATTGGAAATGTACATAATTTCAATATTGTTTCTATTTCCATGACCCCTCCCCTATCGTGCTGCTGACTGGGTTAAAGAAAAAAAAGAAAAATAGTCAATTACGAAACAGAAAAACTACACCTTGTATTTATCCTAGCAGCAAGAGAAGAACTAATACGTGGTATTGCACAGAATTGATACTGTGAGGTCGCCAATGGGCTGCAAATTGAAGATTCAGAGTGGTAAAAGCCTGCAGTGAATATGTATCCTAGAATTGGGAAAGCATGTCTCCGTCAGTATATACGGGATAAAGCATGTCTCCGTCAGTATATACGGGATATGCAGATTGAACTTACTTCAGTAGTTTGGTATTGGACATAATGAGCTCCTTCCAGTTAACAAATATAAGACCCATCTCTGCTTCATTGAGAAAGCCAGACTCCGCCATTGGTTTCTGGAAAACCTGAAAAGAAAAATCCAAACAAATATTCAGTAACGCACAAACGCTACTAATGGCATGGGAAAAAGGAAAAACAATGGCATGGGGCAATAGTAACGGCACGGAGCAATGAGAAAGGTAACAGCATGGGGCAATAGTAACGGTACGGAGCAATGAGAATGGTAACAGCGTGGGGCAATAGTAACGGCATGGAGCAATGAGAATGGTAACAGCGTGGGGCAATAGTAACGGCATGGAGCAATGAGAATGGTAACAGCGTGGGGCAATGGTAACGGCATGGAGCAATGAGAATGGTAACAACGTGGGGCAATAGTAACGGCATGGAGCAATGAGAATGGTAACAGCATGGGGCAATAGTAACGGCATGGAGCAATGAGAATGGTAACGGCATGGGGCAATACGGCATGGAGCAATGAGAATGGTAACGGCATGGGGCAATACGGCATGGAGCAATGAGAATGGTCACAGCATGGGGCAATAGTAACGGCATGGAGCAATGAGAATGGTAACGGCATGGGGCAATAGTAACGGCATGGAGCAATGAGAATGGTAACAGCGTGGAGCAATGAGAATGGTAACAGCATGGGGCAATAGTAACGGCATGGAGCAATGAGAATGGTAACCGCATGGGGCAATAGTAACGGCATGGAGCAATGAGAATGGTAACAGCATGGGGCAATAGTAACGGCATGGGGCAATGAGAATGGTAACAGCATGGGGCAATAGTAACAGCATGGGGCAATGAGAATGGTAACAGCATGGGGCAATACGGCATGGAGCAATGAGAATGGTAACAGCATGGGGCAATAGTAACGGCATGGAGCAATGAGAATGGTAACAGCATGGGGCAATACGGCATGGAGCAATGAGAATGGTAACAGCATGGGGCAATAGTAACGGCATAGAGCAATGAGAATGGTAACCGCATGGGGCAATAGTAACGGCATGGAGCAATGAGAATGGTAACAGCGTGGGGCAATAGTAACGGCATGGAGCAATGAGAATGGTAACAGCATGGGGCAATAGTAACGGCATGGAGCAATGAGAATGGTAACAGCATGGGGCAATAGTAACAGCATGGGGCAATGAGAATGATAACCGCATGGGGCAATACGGCATTGAGCAATGAGAATGGTAACAGCATGGGGCAATAGTAACGGCATGGAGCAATGAGAATGGTAACAGCATGGGGCAATAGTAACAGCATGGGGCAATGAGAATGGTAACCGCATGGGGCAATACGGCATGGAGCAATGAGAATGGTCACAGCATGGGGCAATAGTAACGGCATTGAGCAATGAGAATGGTAACGGCATGGGGCAATAGTAACGGCATGGAGCAATGAGAATGGTAACAGCGTGGAGCAATGAGAATGGTAACAGCATGGGGCAATAGTAACGGCATGGAGCAATGAGAATGGTAACCGCATGGGGCAATAGTAACGGCATGGAGCAATGAGAATGGTAACAGCATGGGGCAATAGTAACGGCATGGGGCAATGAGAATGGTAACAGCATGGGGCAATAGTAACGGCATGGAGCAATGAGAATGGTAACAGCATGGGGCAATAGTAACAGCATGGGGCAATGAGAATGATAACCGCATGGGGCAATACGGCATTGAGCAATGAGAATGGTAACAGCATGGGGCAATAGTAACGGCATGGAGCAATGAGAATGGTAACAGCATGGGGCAATAGTAACAGCATGGGGCAATGAGAATGGTAACCGCATGGGGCAATACGGCATGGAGCAATGAGAATGGTCACAGCATGGGGCAATAGTAACGGCATTGAGCAATGAGAATGGTAACGGCATGGGGCAATAGTAACGGCATGGAGCAATGAGAATGGTAACAGCGTGGAGCAATGAGAATGGTAACAGCATGGGGCAATAGTAACGGCATGGAGCAATGAGAATGGTAACCGCATGGGGCAATAGTAACGGCATGGAGCAATGAGAATGGTAACAGCATGGGGCAATAGTAACGGCATGGGGCAATGAGAATGGTAACAGCATGGGGCAATAGTAACAGCATGGGGCAATGAGAATGGTAACAGCATGGGGCAATACGGCATGGAGCAATGAGAATGGTAACAGCACGGGGCAATAGTAACGGCATGGAGCAATGAGAATGGTAACAGCATGGGGCAATACGGCATGGAGCAATGAGAATGGTAACAGCATGGGGCAATAGTAACGGCATAGAGCAATGAGAATGGTAACCGCATGGGGCAATAGTAACGGCATGGAGCAATGAGAATGGTAACAGCGTGGGGCAATAGTAACGGCATGGAGCAATGAGAATGGTAACAGCATGGGGCAATAGTAACGGCATGGAGCAATGAGAATGGTAACAGCATGGGGCAATAGTAACAGCATGGGGCAATGAGAATGATAACCGCATGGGGCAATACGGCATTGAGCAATGAGAATGGTAACAGCATGGGGCAATAGTAACGGCATGGAGCAATGAGAATGGTAACAGCATGGGGCAATAGTAACAGCATGGGGCAATGAGAATGGTAACCGCATGGGGCAATACGGCATGGAGCAATGAGAATGGTAACCGCATGGGGCAATAGTAACGACATGGAGCAATGAGAATGGTAACAACGTGGGGCAATAGTAACGGCATGGAGCAATGAGAATGGTAACAGCATGGGGCAATACGGCATGGAGCAATGAGAATGGTAACGGCATGGGGCAATAGTAACGGAATGGAGCAATGAGAATGGTAACAGCATGGGGCAATAGTAACGGCATGGAGCAATGAGAATGGTAAAAGCATGGGGCAATACGGCATGGAGCAATGAGAATGGTAACAGCATGGGGCAATAGTAACGGCATGGAGCAATGAGAATGGTAACAGCATGGGGCAATAGTAACAGCATGGAGTAATGAGAATGGTAACCGCATGGGTCAATGGCAGTGGCATGGGGCAATGGTAACGGTATGGGGCAATGGGAATGGTAATTACATGGTAATGATAAAAGCACAAGAAGGAACAGGGTGGAATGGAAAGGATTGTGGTAGTAGCTTGGAAAGCATATAATCGTAAAGAAAACAGCAGGGATTGGAGAAAGAAGGAATGGGAAGTAGAGTGGTATGGGCTGGAACAGGAAGAAATGGGAATAGTGTCAGAAGCTGGAAAAGGAAAAAATGAGTAGGACAGCAGTATTTAGCTGGAACAGGAAGGACTGAAGTATAGGGACATGAGCTGGAACAGAAAGGACAGCAGCATTTAGCTGGAATAGGAAGGACTGGAAGTATAGGGACATGAGCTGGAACAGAAAGGACAGCAGCATTTAGCTGGAATAGGAAGGACTGGAAGTATAGGGACATGAGCTGGAACAGAAAGGACAGCAGCATTTAGCTGGAAAAGGAAGGACTGGGAGTATAGGGACATGAGCTGGAACAGAAAGGACAGCAGCATTTAGCTGGAATAGGGAGAACTGGAAGAATAGGGACATGAGCTGGAACAAAAAGAACAGCAGCATTTAGCTGGAACAGGAAGGACTGGAAGTATAGGGACATGAGCTGGAACAGAAAGGACAGCAGCATTTAGCTGGAACAGGAAGGACTGGAAGTATAGGGACATGAGCTGGAACAGAAAGAACAGCAGCATTTAGCTGGAACAGGAATGACTGGAAGTATAGGGGTGAGAGCTGGAACAGAAAGGACATATAGCTGGAACAGGAAGGACTGGATGTATAGGGGCATAGACTAAAACTGGGAGGGTAGGGACATGAGCTGGAACAGGAAGGACTGGAAGGATAGGGACATGAGCTGGAACAGGAAGGACTGGAAGGATAGGGATATGAGCTGGAACAGGAAGTATAGGTGCATGAACTGGAACAGGAAGGACTGGAATGATAGTGGCATCTGCTGGAACATGAAGGAATGGTAAGTTGATAGTTTCAGGTTGATCAATTTCTTCTAATGCATTAAACTGACCTCCAATACAAGCTGAAGATCATCCATGTATCTTTCTTCAGTCTGGATTAGTTCATGAATATAACCCTGCCTCTTTCTCTCCATGGGCTGCATCGTATCCAGAGACTGGAGGTCAGCGCACCCTGCAGGAGAAAATAAACAACAACTTAGACTCCCATCTTTATGGTGTTTCCCTAATATTCAAAAGTAATACATGCAGACTATCAACTTGAATATGAAAAAAATAATCTAACTATATAGATAATAATTACTCTATTCACTAATACAAGACAAAAGTGTATCTTATCCATAGCTGAATAGCTTGTTTTACAGAACTAATTATTTTTTTCAATCACCTTTGCTGCTGTGCCAGAGGTGAATCGTTTTTAACATTATTTTTGGTGTATTCAGTTAAGGGGAAAATGTTATTTTATACTTCCCATAACTTACCATACATTTCTCAATATTCTTGGATATTTTACCAGCTTAAGACACTTGGAGACTAACGGATCTACTATACCAACAAGGTTTGAAAATGCTGATAGAGCAAAAAAGTGAACCCTTACTTTTCAGATCCTCTTGGGGAAAAAAATCCAATATATAATTTTGCAGATGATGTAAGTCTGACGTGGTTGTTCACTAAAGTGAGAACTCAAAGTGGATTCCAAATTTAAAAGGT
The DNA here is from genome assembly GCF_036172605.1 of Pelobates fuscus. Classification (NCBI taxonomy): domain Eukaryota; kingdom Metazoa; phylum Chordata; class Amphibia; order Anura; family Pelobatidae; genus Pelobates; species Pelobates fuscus. Next base: position 40,897,088 of record NC_086318.1, on the reverse strand, counting down.
TACTCCAATCCTTTGGAAGGGGGGACATTTTCTGTGTAATATGCCCTATTGGGCACTATAAATTAGCGGCAACTCGATTTGCAGTAAAACAAGCCCAAAAAAAAAAAAAAAAAAAAAATATACTTGGCTGGAATCCAGGTCCATGCCCACGTCCGCCCCCACACCTGACATTAACAAGGGCCATGCTTCTTGTAGAGAAGTCTGTGAATGGACTGGTTTGCCGGCTCAGAGTTATAGCTTCGTAGCTAGCAAATAGAGTCACCAGCCATCTTGGAACAGCAGCACTCGTGTTAAAGAGTAGTACAGGTAAGGTCTAAGCTTAGGTAGCCACAGTGTTGCTAGGGAGGTATCTGTGGACCAGGAAAACCCCTGTCCGTTTGAGGACAGGTCTTTAAACAGGATTTTTCATCCAGCAACAGGGAACCGGCTGCCTTCCAGCCCAGAACTAGCTCGCAAACTATCCTATGAATGCTGAATTGATAGATGGATGGATAGATATCCACTGGGTGTACCTTCCCAATACTTTTGATGATGACAATGTAATCACAAAACTCATGGATTCCTGAAAAATAATTTTGTCACTTTCTTATTTGCATCAGCCCTTAGGGTGCTTAAGAGAGACCTTAAAGGAGCACTATAGGGTCAGGAACACAAACATGTATACCTGACCCTATAGGGTTAAAACCACCATCTAGCCACCCTGGTCCCCTCATGTCTCCCTAAAATAGTAAAATCTTACTTGTATTCAAGTAGGCAGCTGCATGCAATGTCCCTGTTTCCTTTAGACCTGCCCACTGCCTGCTGACATCAGCAGAAGTGGTAGCCTGATCCAATCACAGTGCTTCCCCATAGGATTGGCTGAGACTGACAAAGAGGCAGATCAGGGGCAGAGCCAGCATGATTCAAACACAGCCCTGGCGAATCAGCATCTCCTCATAGAGATGAATTGAATCAATGAATCTCTATGAGGAAAGTTCAGTGTCTGCATGCAGAGGGAGGAGAAACTGAATGTTTGGATGCATTTTAGGCAGCCATGACCCAGGAAGGATCTCTAACAGCCATCTGAGGAGTGGCCAGTGAAGTTATCACTAGGCTGTAATGTAAACACTGCATTTTCTCTGAAAAGACAGTGTTTACAGCAAAAAGCCTGAAGGTAATGATTCTACTCACCAGAACAAATTCAATAAGCTGTAGTTGTTCTGGTGACTATAGTGTCCCTTTAAGAACATGATGTAGATGAGTCAGACTGCTTTTTCCATAAGCTGGCCATGACTTCACAGTCCAGTTAATATCTAGATCGTTCAGATAGACGATCCTCTTGAATAGGGAGGGCCTATATATATATATATATAGTTAAACTAGTTAACCTAATTTAATTCAATTAAAGGACCACTCTAGGCACCCAGACCACTTCAGCTTAATGAAGTGGTCTGGGTGCCAGGTCCAGCTAGGGTTAACCCATTTTTTTTATAAACATAGCAGTTTCAGAGAAACTGCTATGTTTATTAATGGGTTAAGCCTTCCCCCAAATCCTCTAGTGGCTGTCTCATTGACAGCCGCTAGAGGCGCTTGCGTGATTCTCACTGAAAATCACAGTGAGAGCACGCAAGCGTCCATAGAAAAGCATTGTAAATGCTTTCCTATGCGACCGGCTGAATGCGCGCGCAGCTCTTGCCGCGCGTGCGCATTCAGCCGACGGGGCGGAACGGAGGAGGATCGGCGGCAGAGATCTCCCCGCCCAGCGCTGGAAAAAGGTAAGTTTTACCCCTTTTCCCCCCTTTCCAGAGCCAGGCGGGAGGGGGACCCTGATGGTGGGGGCACCCTCAGGGCACTATAGTGCCAGGAAAATGAGTATGTTTTCCTGGCACTATAGTGGTCCTTTAAGGTTCGAATAATGATAATGGTAGGTAATAAGGTTTTACAGGGATAGCATTGAGAGAGTGATAATGAGGCTTATTCACAAAAAAGTGAATAATGGTGAACTGAAAACTAAACTACAACCTTTATGCCAAAATGCTTAGATGTAAAAAATAAATAAAAAAAAAGGTAAACTACAAATCTATAGTTGACTATTTACACAACTTACTGGACATTTTGTTCTAAATCTTGCATTCTGTAGTTCACCAGGATTCACGATTTAATGATTAAAACCCTACGAATTCACGTTACATATGATCAAAAGTAGCATCATAAAAATACCAATATATCTACCCGTCATAATCACAGAATGGCATTAACCATTAGTTCAATTCTCTTTCTGGTGTATGTTACACAGACACAACATAGATAATAGCAGGAAGACAATTAGTCATCTACCCAAGCTATAATTAATGCCACTATTTATATAATTAATGCAGGGGAACAAGACATCTGCATGCTGATTAGCATCCAACAGGTAATTAAATCTTACCCTAAAATATTCTGCAGTGAGTATCTGCAATCAAAATGCAGACAAAAGGAAATACATTCAAAGAATCTAATGAAGGTATTGCATAGCTTAGAAATCACTTATCAGATAAAACAATGTCTAAATATTATTGTCATTACTCATTCACACAATGAACTGCCAACAAACTCTTGTATTTGGCTAAGAATCTATTTAATTCTGTCTGCCATCCTTTCACTTTTGCAACCTGTTCTGAATGACAATGGTATTTTTGCAATATCACATCTCCAGTTGCTGTGGAACTAAAAGTCCCAAAGGCACATGTGAGCAGGTGCAACTCAGCTCTCTCCTGGTAGGAAAGAACCAAGTCTGGCAAGAAGATGGAACCATGCCTACACCAAGTCTCCAGGGAGGAGAGAACCAGGTCTGCATGGAGGATGAAACCAGGTTTCCACCAACTCACCAGGGAGGAGAGTACCAGGTCTGTGGGGAGGATGGAACCAAGCCTACACCAAGTCTCCAGGGAGGAGAGAACAAGGTCTGCATGGAGGATGAAACCAAGCTTCCACCAACTCACCAGGGAGAAGAGTACCAGGTCTGTGGGGAGGATGGAACCAAGCCTACACAAGTCTCCACCAACTCACCACGGAGGAGAGAACCAAGCTTCCAACAACTCACCAGGGAAGAGAGTACCAGGTCTGTGGGGAGGATGGAACTGTCACGATTCCGGGAACCCAACACGCTAACAGAAACACACACACACAGAAAAGGTGCTGTACCGGACCTTAGAGTGGCCGGGCTAAGCACACACAGAATAGTCAGGAGACAAGCCGAGTCAGGGGAACCAGAAGACAGGATAACGATAAACAAGCCGAGGTCAAAGGGGTAGGAGAAAGTCACAAAGTCAGTTTAACAAGCCAGAGAGTACGTAACCAGAAATCACAAGTTCAGAATCAATACTATACAGCAAAGACCACAACAGGGCAGGGAGGAACAGGAAAGGTAAGTATAAATACCCTAGGTTTAATTCTGATTGGATAACTTCCAATCAGAATTAACAATCACACGTGGGAGATATCTAAGCCTCCCACTGTGATTGTGGTACTGTTGCTTTAACGCCGGGTCACTCACGTGACCCCGGCTTTTGCATAAATTAACGACCTTCCAGCGTGCAGCGTTATACATGCTGCCGCTGGGAGGCGTGAAGGATGCGAGCGGCGGAGAGGAGACGCCGCTCGCCGACAGGTAGGAGGAGGGGAGACCGCGGGCGGCGATGGACTGAGGGTGAGTGCTGCAATTTGCGAGCAGCCTCCCCTCCTAGCCGCCCGCGGACCCCTGACATAACCCCCCCCTCGAGGACCGCCCAACGGGCGGGAAGCCGAAGGCTTCAAAGGAAACCGCGCATGAAAGGAGCGGACCAAAGAGGGCGCGTTCACGTCAGAGGCAGAAACCCAGGACCGCTCCTCAGGGCCGTATCCCTTCCAGTCAACCAGATACTGCATGCGACCCCGAGAAAAACGAGAATCAAGCAGGGCAGCCACTTCGTACACGTCACTAGAGACAGCGCGGAGGGAATCCGGACGCCTGAGAGGACCAGAGAATCGATTACAGAGCAGGGGCTTCAAAAGGGAGGTGTGAAAAGTGTTAGGAATACGCATGGAAGGAGGTAAGGCCAGGAAGTAGGACACAGGATTGACCCTACACAATACCTTGTAGGGGCCAAGGAACCTGGGCGCGAATTTCATCGAGGGGACCCTGAGGCGGAGATTCTTAGAGGACAACCAAACCCTATCACCCGGAACATAAGAAGGAGCAGCACCTCTACGACGATCAGCAAATCTCTTCTGAGTAACAGCCACTCGAGAAAGAGTAGCATGGACCTGATCCCACATCTTCCGTAAGGAGGTTAGGTGCTCGTCCAAAGCGGGTATTCCCTTGTTGGAGAATACGCCGGGAAGGACAGAGGGTTGGAACCCCGTAAGCAACCAAAAAAGGACTTAAGCCAGTGGACAAATGAGTCACAGTGTTTCTGGCGAATTCAGCCCAGGGAAGGAGGTGAGACCAGTTGTCCTGGTGTGCATTTGTGAAGCAGCGTAAATACAACTCCACAGATTGATTCGCCCGTTCGGCAGCTCCATTGGATTGTGGATGATAGGAGGAGGTAAATGACAAGGAAATCCCCATCTCAGCACAAAAGCCCCTCCAAAACCGAGAGACAAATTGAGGACCCCTGTCGGATACGATATCCTGTGGTATACCATGCAAGCGGAAAACCTCGTTGGCAAACACCCGAGCCAACTGAACCGCAGAAGGTAGTTTTTTGAGTGGAATAAAGTGTGCCATCTTAGAGAACCTATCAGTCACAGTCAAAATTACTGTCATGGACTGAGGGTGAGTGCTGCAAGTTGCGAACAGCCTCCCCTCCTAGCCGCCCGCGGACCCCTGACAGGAACCAAGTCTCCACCAACTCACCATGGAGGAAAGAACCAAGCTTCCACCAACTCACCACAGAGGAGAGAACCAGGTCTGTGGGGAGGATGGAACCAGGCCCCACCAAGTCTCCAGGGAAGAGAGAACCAAGCCAAAATACAGTACAGTATAATGAAGTATTAAAAAAAAACAAGTCCTAGATCCCCACTGTCTGATTAAGCACATTCCTTCTTGCTGAACTAACATTGCCAAATCCACCATGTATTCCTGGACATATGCTTAATCACATTGATGGACAGCAAATAAAAAGTGCTTCCCTGCAGTAGGTAGAATTCACATTTCGCAGGAAGGAATTCAGTTACTCCAAGAGAAATCCTGCGCAGGAAGGAATTCAGTTACTCCAAGAGAAATCCTAATGGAACACAGTTATAGTTTTCACTCCTGCAGCATGTGTCTTGAACATATTACCACTCTTTCTTGCTACCCATCAGCATTAATTATGTGCCCATGGGAAGTCTAAGAGGGCCACAAACAGGTCTAAATAAAATATCCGGATGCTACATGATAATTTACTGAACAGAATTTCAATAAATGGTGTGACTTTATATGCGTAATTAAAGGAACACTATAGGGGCAGGAACACAAACATGTATTCCTAACCCTATTGTGTTAAAAATTGACGCTGGGTGTTCTCATGCAGAGAGTGAGGACGTCCATCAAGATCCTGTAAGTGCCTCTACTGGCTGATTAACAGCCAATAGAGGCAGTCTTAGTCCTGGAATGTAATCATTGCAGTTTCTCAAGGGGGACAGTGACATTGCCCTCAGAACACTTCAATGAGCTGAAGTGCTTAGAGCAGGCATAGGCAACCTTCTGCACTCCAGATGTTTTGGACTACACCTCCCATGATGCTTGCCAGCATTTTGGGGGATGTAGTCCACAACATTTAGAGTGCCGGAGGTTGCCTATCCCTGGCCTATAGTGTCCCTCTAAGAAATATAGAAGACTATATCATACAGATTATATACACACTCTATATTCACATGCAGACACACTATTTATTTTGGTACTTCCACATATCAGAGGACATCTCTAAAAATCAAAATGTAATCAATTAGTGAGTTTTACAACACCAACGAGGAAACTTGCCCACTGAGTTTCTGTGACTGGATTATGCAAGATGATGCATTATTTGTGCATGTTCTCCCTGTAATAAACCAAAACCTACCAACATATTCCTTAGTATCGCATTAGATGGACCAACGAGTACAAGACAAGTTGGACGTACATAAATAAAAGGAGGGTTATACGCCAGGACCTACAGTCACCACTGATATTTCTGTAATATTTTTAGAGGGTCATTTACTTAAGTGAGATTTCAAAGCGAATTTCACGTTTTCCGCTAAGGCAGTCGAATGGGAAGCATTGCTGAATGTTTCCTATTTGACTATTTTGGCCTTAAATTTGAAATTCAATTTGCAATCTCACTTTAGTGGATAACCTTAATGCTATATCCTAATCCAGCATGAAACATTATTGTTATAGTATTTTCTGACTGTTATAATAACACATAAAACATTTACGAGTGCCTAACACCACTTTTTGTCCCTTCCTCTGCCCCCCCTCGTGGCGATGTCGCCATAAGAGGTCTTTGCGAATTCTGCAAAGTCCGCAGACGGTGACAGTGCCGCTATAGGCCTGGCAGCAGGCTTTTGATACATTTCATCATATTCTTTTTCCACCATCATACAGCGTGCCCCTTTTAGAACAGTAATGTAGAGATATATCAATGACTCAAAAGTGCTATAAAAACCACCAATAATCTGCTAATATTTGTGATCTATAAATGAATTAATTCCACAAATGTCTTGCCTATAGACGGTCTCAGAACTCGCACACAGTATTAATACAATGCAATAATAATGTTATAATAATGATAGCTATTCTAGGTGTACCGTACGGACATGTGCGGACTAGCATACAATTCCATATCCTAGGATACTAGCAGAAAGAATACTTTCAAATTAGCATTAATTGCTTTACAACAAGAGCTAGTGGTTAACCATTTGCATACAGATAATTTATTACATATTAAAAAAAGAGCACACAATGCCTTTTAGCAATATAATCACAAAAGAAAACTTCCAGAAACTGGCACCTGATGGGTTAAATGTTATATTAAATCCATAGAACATTGAGCTACAGGGGATCACACTCTTGAATTAAATAGCTGTATATAATTAACATTACATTTTTACATAGATAATTACAATATCCCATCAAACTGATAATATGAAGGATTTTAAAAATGAAGCAATCACCATGGAAATAAATAGAATGCTGCTGGCTATAACATTGGTTACCATTGCGATTTCTACTCAAATAGTACTCTGCCCACTGCTATAAGCAACTAGCACGCTACATTGTGTCAATTGTTATTAGACTGGGAATCATGATTAAGGACTGTTCTGAGATATTCAGGGCAGTTGGCAGGTACAGCACAATTATAAAACTTTCCTAAATCACACATTCCAGTGCCAACCACTACCTTGAAAGCACACATACACACTGCCACCCTTAAATAAATTTAGATGCTCTTAGCGTACTTACAGCTGTTTAGGCTCATAAGAGAGGCGCACATGTTTTTATGGATTCCCTCAGACAATAATCGCAGGGCCTCCTTTTCTTTCAGGATCAATGGGTTTGCCTGTGATTTAAATCCTCTCTGATACATTTCGTCAAAGTCTTTTTCCACTATCATACAGAACATGTGCTTCATTGCGAATGGGTATCCAGATGAGTACTGTCACATTTGTTTGTACTTCTTGGGATACTGTGTGAACGAAGGATGGTATGCGGAACGCAGCGACAGATGGCATGATGTGCGACTTATGCAATAAGCAAGGTGTTACAAGAGGTTATAGCATGAATCAGCTGTACCTGTCAGACGTGCAAGTACAGGGAAAACGAGCCTCTTGGCAAAAGACAAAGCTACAAGATGAATGTTCAACGTGACCCTTCACAGTCATTCTCAAAGCATCTGCAGGGACATGCTAAATACGAACACATTGTCCGGCTACTACAAGGAGAGTCGAGATTTATCAAAAAACACAAACCTTTCCTGTGAGATTGGAGTTATTTTCGGACCTTGAACAAGAAAATCCCACAATAACATGGCTATTGGGGATTTTTACATATTTTTTTTTTCTTTTTCTTTAAGACTAACATTTATATGGGAGAATATCCCCACTTATGTTTCATGTCTTTTTACAACAATTGAACATAAAAAAATAAAATGTAAATATACTTACTCACTAAATGTAAAACTACTGCCCCACCTCACCTTAGATACAGAATAGAAATAATTCAGTTTTATCAGAAAAAGTAGGGACTGTTACCTGGGCAGAGCTATTGCTGTCTAGAAGTGTTAGTCCCCCTAGCTGTCACTAGTGACCACTGCAGGGAATTGGTTCCATCTATGGAGGATTCCACAGTCTCGCAGGATCCTCCAGAGACCTCAATGATGTACTATCGCGCATGCACGAGAGTACAGCCGTGAAGTCAGCTGAAAAGGACCAATCCGAAGAAGATGGTAGCGCGCACGAGGGACAGGTTCAGTTAAGTAAAGCTCATCTTACTATCCCCCCCTCCCGCTTGCCATTGGACCCCCCAGTGACGATGTCACGTGATGGTGCGGCTTTTAATATCAGAACACACTTGGATGCCAACTACATGTCTGCACAAACATGTTTAACCCCTTAAGGACCAAACTTCTGGAATAAAAGGGAATCATGACATGTCACGTGTCCTTAAGGGGTTAAGGAGGTATGAATGAATAAATGCCTTTCAATATGTGACCAAATGAATCGATCCATCTGGGATTTACATGTGGAGTTTTATTCAAAAAGATTCGACAGGTAAATCCGGGATGAATCACTTCTTCAGGTGAAGATTAAAAGGCATTTGATTTGTTCTAATGCTAACCTCTACTCTAATGAGTTTATTTGGTTAAAGACATTTATTTTAAAATTGAGTTGAATAGCGATCACATAAATTTAGGATGACAATTTGTGTATAGATTGCTGATCATTGATATCTTCAATTGAATTTAAATAATATGTCAACATTTTACAGATATATCAGGGGATATACAATTTTGGTGGTTACATAGAAATCCTTATATTTTTGAGGCACTGTCTGAAGTCATTTTAGAAGCAGAAAACCAATTATGACACGTTTTCTGGGCAAAACTAGATAAATTATCATATTCTCTGATAATGGATATTTGTAAGGAATCAAAAGTATTGCCAGAATGGACAAGTGAATAGCAAAAACAAAACAAAACAATTGTATGTAATATGCAAGCATAATGCCCATATACATTACTTACAGTTACACTTAGATAGTAGCACTGTGCAGGGCATTATGGGTTGAAATTGTAATATTTTACAGAAGGCTTTGAGCATTCCGGTGTCGTTAGCGGAGCTCTGTGCATGAACAACGATGGAAAAACCTGAGTAAGAAACTAGCTAAGGTGGGTACAGCGCATACCTTAACTCTCAGGCAGTTCTGTCTGCGGTCATTTGTGCTGAAACAGAGTTGCCCCATGGCTCCCAACTTCCATTGCTGCCGCCCACTGCTAACTGGCAAAATAGCCAGGTGGCTGCTATATACAGGCGGGGGAGTGGGTGGATGTTTGCTAAGTTTCTACCATGCTGTGGCAGGCCATTCTACCTCCATTGGGAGTTCTGCCACCTCTGCCCAGTGAAAGGCACCCAAACATTGCTAATATTCTGGGTGGTTGGTTACAATAACAACCACATTGTGCCAAGTTCCTTCTGCAAATTACCTGAATGTTGTGTTTACAGTCCCTTACACCCACTTGCCTACCTAGTCCATTACACTCTAACCATACATACCCACCTGTCCACCTAGTCACTTACCTTCCAATCAAGTCCCCCAAACCTACATGCACAACCAGTTACCTAAACTTAGCGAACCACCCACGTATACTTTTGGCACAAATTATGTCCGTCAAACACATATTTAAGCACGGGCGCTTCTCTTCACGGCTACTTTATGATCAGATTATCGATTTTCAAATTGAAACAAGATAATGCAGCATGTCACCAAGTACACTTCATCTCAAGCTACCTCCAAGAACATGACAAACACTGGAACACTGGAAGATTCAAATACTACCACAGTCACCAATATTTTACAGAGAACAGTGTAAAGGATATCATAAAAATAAGAAAAGGGCATTTAAAGCATTTAAATCAGACAAATCAGATGCATCTTATAAAAGATATAAGAAAGCAAATAATGCGTGCAAAAAGGCAATTAAACTTGCTAAACTTCAAAATGAAAAAATGATAGCTAAAGAGCGCAAAACCAACCCCAAAGCATTTTTTAAGTACATAAATTAAAAAAAAAACCCAAATGAAAGTATAGGTACACTTAAAACTGAAACGGGGGTGTTAGTTAATGAAGACCAAGAAAAGGCAGGAATTCTAAATAACTATTTCTCCTCCGTATATATTAAAGAAGAACCCATGGCAATAGATGTGCAAATGATTGCTACTAAAAACTTGCAGAATAATTGTAATTGGTTAACTCAAGACAATGTGCTGCAGCAACTAAAGAAAGTTAATATAAACAAAGCTCCAGGGCCTGACGGTATCCATCCACGTGTACTTAAGGAACTAAGTGTAGAAATAAGTGAACCTCTGTTTTTAATCTTTCAAGATTCTTTTCTTTCAGGAAGTGTTCCGGAGGATTGGAGGAAGGCAGATGTTGTTCCTATATTCAAAAAGGGTTCAAAATCCTTGCCTGGAAATTATAGACCTGCGAGCTTAACTTCTGTGGCTGGTAAAATATTTGAAAGGTTATTAAGGGATAATATTCAAGAATTCCTTGAGAAGAATATGGTTATCAGCAAAAATCAGCACGGTTTTATGAAGCACAGGTCATGTCAAACTAACTTGATTGCGTTCTACGAAGAAGTAAGTAGAAGTATAGATCAGGGTGTTGCAGTGGATGTGATCTATTTGGATTTTGCCAAGGCATTTGATACAGTTCCACACAAAAGATTAGTGTTCAAACTCAAGGAAATCGGTCTCGATGAAAATGCTTGTTCTTGGGTAGAACATTGGCTTAAAAACAGAATACAAAGAGTTGTCGTTAATGGTAAATTTTCAAGCTGGACAGAGGTGACAAGTGGTGTCCCTCAGGGGTCTGTTCTGGGACCCCTTCTATTTAACATTTTTATAAATGATCTTGAAGACAGCATTGAAAGTCATGTTTCAGTGTTTGCAGATGACACAAAACTTTGTAAAATAATACAATGTGAGCAAGATATTACTTTGCTGCAGAAGGATTTAGATAGACTGGAGGACTGGGCACTCAAATGGCAGATGAAATTTAATGTTGAAAAATGCAAAGTTATGCACTTCGGCGTAAAGAATACACAAGCAACGTATACCCTTAATGGAAGTGAATTGAAGATTATGCTAGCGCTAGTGTACTTATAATCTTAATTTTAATAATGACAGGAGGCGAGTATTTTGCTTTACTCTCTTTACTAAAACTCCATAGCAGTAAAGAAAGTGAATAAACGTTTTAACCAATCAAAATGCAAATAGGGAGTATATTATTTCAGTCAACAGGCTCCTCCCCCTCTTTCGGAAGCGAACATCGGAACAGGGAAGAAAATAGTCATAAAGTCTGTAACGAACATCCGTAATGGAATCCAACGGGAATGATGAACTTCTTGGGTTGATTAGGAAGAAAAAACAGGCACCAACCGGAGAACTTCCGATGCTTGGTCTTTATATGATGAGAAATATCGTTATGGTCATGCCGTAGATGTTCCAACTTCTTTCACACTTAAACTGAAAAGAGAATATGAGAAAGGTTAGGCACCGGTCTTGAAACTGTTTGTAGTCATGACAGTGATCCATCGGATTACATTGCAATAATTTAATTTGTATATTCAGTGTATAGACTACTAGTAGTTAAATAGGCTAATGACAACAGTGACTACCTTATGAACATAAGATTCAAGGAGTTATGAAGAAAACAGAAGAATGAAGAAATGTAGAGAAGTATGATTAGAGTATGAATAGAGTAGTTCCCCTCCTCCCGGGTGGGAAGGGTGGGAAAATACTCGCCTCCTGTCATTATTAAAATTAAGATTATAAGTACACTAGCGCTAGCATAATCTTCAATTTTATCACATGACAGGAGGCTTCATATTTTGCATTTTTAACGCTGTAGAATCAGAGACATGGCAGCACTGGAATTCGGACGGAAATAGAAGGTGCGGAATGTCGATTCCCTGGACCAATCAGCGGAGCGTAGAATATCCGTTAAGGAGGCACCCGCCATGAAGGCTGAGGATGCTGCTGCTCCGCGTACTGAGTGGGCTCCGAATGTAGTGTCCACACCGGCTAGCGATAGTAACCATCGAACCCATCTTGCTAGGGTGGTGGAAGTGATGGGGACATGTGGCCTGACGTATGATACTAGGAGTTGACCTGATGGTGTAGACCGAAGAGGTAGGGTGGTTTCCACGTACTGTTGTAGTGTGGAGACAACGCAGAGTTGCGGTTCTGTAGGGAAGAAAGGATAAAACACAGATGTGGAGTCCGTCTTAGTGCGGCGAGATATCCGGAATGTAACTCCTTCTGGAGAGATTGAAAAAGCGTCTATGTCCAGTGCTCGTATGTCTGACACTCTGCGGAAGGAGACCAGGCAGAGCAAGACTGTGAGTTTTGCTGATAATTGACGGAGGGAGAGTCTGTCGTTAGTTGGCCAGTCTTTCAGGAATCGGAGGATTACGTTGACGTCCCAGAATTGAGAGTATTTGGGCCCTGGGGGACGTTGTAATCGAATGCCTCTCAGGAGTCGGCATACAAGTGGTTCTTTGCCAACTGGAATCCCTTGTATGGGGACGTGGGCTGCTGAAATAGCTGAGCGAATTACATTAAGTGATCTGTAAGAACGTCCTAATGAGAAAAGGTGAGATAGGAAGTTCAAAATGGCTGAAACAGGGGCCGTAAATGGATCGAAGTTCCGTTCCAGACACCAAGTGGACCAGGAATTCCAGGCGGATAGATAGCATCTTCTGGTTCCGGGTGCCCATGAGTCCCATAGCAGTTCTTTAGCAGCCTGCGATAGTTCGCCGACTTGCCAGGAGCCCCTGAAAGCGTCCAAACCACCAGATGGAGATGGTTGTCTAGGATTAGTGGATGAGGGTTGCCTTTTGGATCTGTTAGAATGTATTGATGATGAGGTAGTAGAAGGGGATCGTGGCATGATAGAGCTAGGAGATCTGGGAACCATGGTTGTCCCCTCCATAGTGGAGTGATGAGTACTAGTGAGGTTTGCTGATTCTTCAGATAGTGTATGGTCCTCGCTATCATGGCGAAGGGAGGGAAGGCGTAGGCTCCTGTGATCGGCCAAGGTTGTAGGAATGCATCCACTGCTGCGCTCTCCGGGTCCGGGAGCCAGCTGAAGTATAATTTCGTTTGTCTGTTGTTGCGGGACGCAAACAGGTCCAAGTGGAGTGGACCTAGGCGTTCCGCAATGCAGCTGAAGATTTGTGGATCTAGTTTCCAGTCGCTGGTGTCCCGCCAGTGGCGTGAGAACCAATCCGCCGTGAGGTTTGTCTCTCCTGGGAGGTATTCCGCCGTGAGGGAGATGTTGCGGGGTAGGCAAAAGTCGAAAATTTCTTTTGTTATTTCTGATAGGAGACGTGAGCGGGCTCCTCCTAGGCGGTTGATGTAACGGACTGCGGAAATGTTGTCCATCTGGAGTAGGATGCAACAGTCCGACTTGTCCTTTGCTAGGCTTCGGATCGCGAAAGACCCGGCTAGGAGTTCTAGGCAGTTTATATGTAAGTTGAGGTCTTGGGATGTCCAAGCACCTCCTGTCGATATATTTTCGCTCGTCGCTCCCCATCCCCAGAGGCTGGCGTCTGATTCTAATATCATGTCGGGAGCTTTCCCGAAGATGGCTCGGCCGTTCCATGCTTCCATGCTGTCCAGCCACCATCTGAGTTCGTCTCTGACTTCCTCTGTCATCGGGACCGGCTGATCGTATGAGGGGTTTTCCCTGAGAAAGGAAGCTTTGAGGCGTTGCATTGCCCTGTAGTGAAGTGGACCTGGAAATATAGCTTGAATGGAGGCCGAGAGAAGCCCTACGATGCGTGCGAGGGTGCGGAGTGGAATGGTGTGGGAGCGGATGGACCTGCGTAATTCCTTGCGAATGGCTGAGATTTTTGCCGTCGGTAGCCGTAGAGTGCTGGAGGTGGAATCTATCTCGAATCCCAGAAATTGAACTGTTTGTGATGGGGAGATAGCTGATTTTTGAAAGTTCACTGTGAAGCCCAGGGATGATAGGAGATCCGTGGTGTAGCGTGTGTGTTGTATCAGTCTGAGTCTGTCTGAGCAGAACAGAAGGAGGTCGTCCAGGTATATAATGCAACGAATGCCTTGAGCTCGAAGATGTGCGACCACGGGTTTCAGCAGTTTGGTGAAACACCAAGGGGCCGAACTGAGGCCGAAGGGGAGGCACGTGAATTGCCAGGGACGGCCTTGCCAATGGAAACGAAGGTATTGTCTGCAGGATTGATGGACGGGTACTGATAGATACGCGTCCTTGAGATCCAGTCTCGTGAACCAATCCTTGTCTTGTAGGAGGTCTCTTAACAGATGTATGCCTTCCATCTTGAAATGGTTGTAAGTGACGTATTGGTTGAGTTGTCGTAGGTTTATGACTGGTCGTAGATCGCCCGTTTTCTTCTTGACTAAGAAGATGTTGCTGAAGAAACCTCGAGGTTCGGACGCGGGTTCTATCGCGCCTTTTGAGTATAGGGTTTGTAGTTCTTCGTTGATGAGAGATTTGTCTGTTCTTGAGCAGTTGATGGGACGTGGTATTTCCGTCTGTCGGGGTTGGTCTACGAAGTCTATGACGTAGCCTCGTACTGTCTGTAGGATCCATGCGTCCGCGGATATTGAAGTCCATTCCTGGAAGAAAAGAGATATGCGACCTGCTGTATGCATTGGAAGGGAAACATGAGTGAATTGGTTGCTTACCTGCGGAGAAACGTGCTCTGCCTCGAGTGCGTGGTCCGCGACCTCTGTCTGCGCCTCGTGTGTAGGAAGATGGTCGGTATCCCATCTCTGGGTAAAAGGGCTGTGGTCTTGTAGCTCTGGGGCCTGAGGGCCAGAAGCGGCTGGCAGCACGGCCCCTTTGGCGGCCAGCCCGTCCAAAAACACCCCTAGAGGGGTTTTGTCTAAAGACTCTTCTCATTGATGATTGAGCCTTGTTCAGGGATGTGTATACGTTAACATGTCTGCTTAATTCTTTGAGAAATTGTTCTCCGAAAAGCTTGCCCTGTGCCATAGGACCTAACTCCTTGGTGCCCAACTCCACCAATTTCCCGTCAATGCGGAGAAGTGCTGCTTTGCGTCGCTCAGATGATAAGGCGACATTGGCATTACCCACAAAACAAAAGCACCTTTGTGCCCATTCCCGCACGTCATGCGCCCATTCGCGCACCATAGTAGGGTCAAATTGATCGGCTTTGGCTAGAGCATCATCAGCCAAGTACATAATTCTGGATAGTGGTCCCACCGAGTCCAGAAGTTTATCTTGAACCCCTCTAAACCCTTTTTCCACGCCTTTTCGTGGGTCACGGCCACCTCGTGACATAAAAGTTGTCATCACTTGGTCAAATTCTGGCGTGTCCGCCACGTGGTCGGGTAGAAAAGGCCTTGGGCATTCTGACCTCAAACGGTTGCGGACC